>NW_009696028.1:53691-65196 GCF_000703405.1 Apaloderma vittatum
AGGAATAAGCCACTGCTCCTGCCAAGCTTTGAGAGAAAACCTTGGTTGCTATTGTGTGGGTTTATTGCATCCGTGATGGTCATCCTCAGAAATTTCCTCCTTTGATGAAACAGATGACCTGACCTACGCTTGACTCCAGGCACATGAAAACAATTCCAAATAAGGATCTGCAGCCTGACAAGCTGCTGTGCTTGAGAGAAGGATAAACTGACCATGTTTAGCAGCAATTTAAAGAGATTTCATCTCCTCTCACAGCTGCCAAAGTGATACACCTCTCTGTACCTGTAGCTGTGATTAGGAAGGAGGTAAAACCACAGTAATTTATATTTTCTGTTTCTAAAGATGCTAGCAAACAAGGTTTTTGTTCTTCAGTTTGCCAAATGCCAATGGGTAACTAGAGGGAGTCTTGGGAAGGAGCATCTTGAGGTGGGGGGGAGGGGGTGAAGAAATATGCACAGCAGGCACTGTGGGAGTTGGTTTTTTTCTTTTTTGAAAAATTCACGTAACTCAAACATTCCTCTCCATAGGTTGGTACATAGGGTTGATCATAGAATCATAGAATGGCCTCGGCTGGAAGGGACCTTAGAGATCATCTAGTCCAACCTCCCTGTCATGGGCAGGGATGCCTCTCAACTAGATCAGGCTACTCAAGGCTCTGTCCAACCTGGCCTGGAACACCTCCAGGGAGGGGGCAGCCACAACATCTCTGGGCAATTTATTACCTGAATTATAGCCAATAGATAGAAATTCTTTCAGCTGACAGTTGTCATTACAGGAAGAATCACAGAATCACAGAATTGTTGAGGCTGGAAAAGACCTCTGAGATCATCAAGTCCAGCCTATGACCCAACAACATCGCAACAGCCAGACCAGGGCACTGAGTGCCACATCCAGCCTCTCCTTAAACAACTCCAGGGACGGTGACTCCACCACTTCCCTGGGCAGTGCATCCCAGTGCCTGAGCACCCTCTCCATGAGGAGGGGCTTCCTGAGATCCAACTTAAACCTTCCGTGTCGCACTTTCAGTCCGTGCCCTCTCATCCTGTCACTGGTTGCCCTGGAGAAGAGCCCGACCCCACCTGACTGCACCATCCCTTCAGGGAGTTATAGAGAGCGATGAGGTCCCCCCTGAGTCTCCTCTTCTCCAGCCTGAACACCCCCAGCTCCCTCAGGCAGCATCTCAGCAATTGGTGAATAGCTGTTATTAATAATGGCACTACTAGATGTGATAACTGACAGGTTTTGTCACCACATAGTCACAAAGATGATAAAAGGATGTGTTATCCTGGATTTCGTTCCAATAAGCAATAAAAATACTAAAAAGAACAACTCATAAAAGCACTATTGTACAGTGAAGAGTTACTGGCAATTTAAGTTCAAGGATAAGTAAAGGGTCTTTAAATTTATACATATATATAAACCTAAAAATACATATATATATGTGTATATATATTTGTGTATGTGTATATATATATATATACACATATGTTGGTGTACTGTAGAAATGGCTGTCCTGAGTTGGAAAAGGCTGTTCCGAGAACATCACTGCAAAGACAACAAGCAGCAGGGAGTGGTCATCTGCTGCTGTCCCATCCAGGAATCATCCGCAGAGTGGAGCAACACTCACTTTACGCAGGACGGAAGAGCAGTGAGAGAGGAGATGGGATGCTGGAGGCAGGCGGGTGAGTTCTGCTGATGGTGTGACTGTTCTTGCCATGGGGATTTCTGTGGGGTCTGTGAGAAAAGCAGAGTGGTTTCAAACCAGGAGTCCATCTCATGCAAATCTTGCCCCCAACAGTGGTTACAAGCAGCTGTCCAGAGAAGAGTAAGAACAAGATGAGATTATTCCTTCTGATGCACTTTATGGTGCCAGTAATTTTCAGCTCGAGGGATGTTCTTGGCTCCACAATTTTTCATTAATGAGTCCTAAGCTATCCTTCTGTCCCCTTTGAGTCCCTGAAAAAGAGTTCCACCGATTCATAAATGGTTGCATGAAGACCTGTTTTCTTCCATTCTGAACCTGGTTCCATCCAATTTAATTTGATGCCCTCCACTCTTTTCTTCAGAAAGATGCTCAAGGGCTGGTCATACCCACTTTTTTCCAGGCAAAGCAGATTTTGTAGATCTTTATTATATCCCACTCTAGTCCTTGCTTTTTGAGGCTGCAGGGTTCCAGTTTATCCAGATATCCCAAACCTTTGACAATCTTTGCCTTTCTTTGAACTTTTTCCCTTTATATGGATCACTTTTGAGCTGTGAGGACCAGAACAGCATCCAGCATTCAAAATGTGGACGAGCGTCCAGGAGGAAGCCTTTTGATGCTATCAGTTTGCTCCTAATCTTAAAAGCAACAGCCTGTAGTTCTCAAAAAAGCTTCCAGGCTGCCACTGGAAAATGCTGATGGGCTTCTGGGAGGAGCAGGGAGTAGACATGCTGCCAGACCTCTCAGGTGACAGAGAGACCTTCTGCAGGAACTCAAAGGAGGAGGTTGAAGAGGTTGCTGCAGCTTGGGAAAGCAAACCTGAGAGAGAAAGCAGTCACCCTGCTGAGATTTAGTGAAAGACAGAAAGCTGTTAATACTCCTTTTGTTTCTAGCCTTTATCTGAAAAGATGAAATAATTTTCTAAGAACAGATGGAAAGAAAGCAAGCCTGACTTTTGGACTTAACAGATTTTTTTGATCTTAGGGGAAATTCCATTCTAAAGCTGCGTCCAGCTCAAGGCTGTGACATTGTCAGAAAAATGAGTTGGAGGAGCAAGATAGCAGGGCTTGAAGGGATGTCTGTGCTTGTGAGCATGTGATGGGGATCAAAGGGCACTACAGGAAAGGACATGTCTCTAGGGGTGTGACAGGAGACAGCAGAGACCCAAGGGCAGAGGTGGGGAGGGCAGTTTATCAGTCTTCCTGGAAGAGATTAGCAAATTGATGGATGAAGATAAGAAGCAGGAGAACGGGAGGGTTTGGGGAGTGACTAGGACAGACTTGGGAAGGCAGCTGGCTCTTCAGGCATGAGATTCAGCTTCCTCATTTCTGGGCAGCAGCAAGGAGGGAGGAGACAGCAAGAGGAGGTCAGGCTGCTCCTGAGATTTCCTCCAGACAAGTCATCTTCCTCCTTTTCTGCTCTTACACTCTCATTTCCTCCCTTCAAGAGAAAACTGGACAGACGCCTGTGAACATGTGCAATATGGCTGATGAGGCTGGTGGCATTCCCTCATGCCAGGTGGAATATATACTGTGGGTCTAAGCCCTTCCAGGGGGCTGTGGCATAATCCCCCTCAGCTACTCTTTTAAACCAGGGGGGCGGACACTGAAGGACTTCTTCCAGGACCTCAGTTCTTTTATGCTTAAAGTTGCTCAGTTGCTGCCTGTGATTTATGGTCAATCTAGAAATACTTGTTCTTGCATCACAGCGTTGTTAATCATGATGAAGTTCCTTTAGTGGTGTCTGGTATTTGAATAACCTTGCCATCTCCACTTAACTTTGTTCTGCTAAACCAGACAAGAGCTCATAAGCAGTGCTCTCCATTTTCAGTCTTACATGTATAATTTCTTTGCATCTGCTCCAATGTACAGCCTTTCTAGCAACACTTCTCCCTGCCTTCCAGAAGAACTTCTCATTATCAGTCCCTGACTTTGTGGGCTTCTCATATTTCTCAGCCTATTTCCATTATGTCACCTCTTTGTCCTTTCACTAACCTCAGTGCCCTCCACCTTCTCCAAGAGTTCACATCTGACATAGTATGCAATGTTTTTTTTCCTTCAAGCCCACTTAGATTTGAGCTGCCAGATTTGACCCTAGAACAAGGTTTTCTCAGCTGCACCCCATGGTAAGATTCAGCTGGTTTCCGTATGACACTGAATGTCTTTTTCCATCATGCATAGAAATCACTTGGATATGTTACATATCTTAAATATTATTCTCCAGTCACCTAACCTCCACCTCCACAAATTAATAGACTCTTGCTGCCAAGCCTTCAGTTCTGCAATTTGGTGTTTTCAGAAGTTTAGCGTGGAAGTGATCTCTCCTTGAGAACCACAGGAGTTTGAGCCCTCTGAAATTTCAGGGTCTGTATGTGACAGAGAGAGAGACTTCATTGCAAGGTTCAAACCAGCAATTTATTTGAACTTGACTCACAGGCCCAATATATTGCTATTGGAGGTTTTATGGATATGATGGAGGAATGCACTGTTGCAATTCAAAAAAGCAATACACCGGATACACTAGTACAAAACTAAGTTATGCCCAGGAATGTACTAGTACAAATTATACGTGTGAGAAATATGAATACCTTAATCACAATCTTAAAGCATGTGAAATACCATACACCTGTTTCTTATTCACTTACCCTTTCTCAGGTAAGTGTTCTCAATCCCAAGGAAAATATCCTCATTTGACATTTCCACGGAGGCAGGGAAGGATCTCCTACAGTTGAGCTGTATTTTTGGAAAAAATTCTCTCCACTCTACCCAAAATCTTACAGTTTTTATCCTGCAAATATGGGATGTCAAGAGGCAGAGGTATGCCTGAGGAAATTGGACTATCTAGAACATTTATCTTTGGTGATGTGCTGGGATTTCCCCATATCTTTTTGTCTGAGCACCCTACTTGTTTGCTCACACAAGTGGTTTACTAAGCCAAATTAAAATATCTCAAGAATAAAGAGTGGTTGAAATGAGACTCGGGTTTGGGTTTGGGCTCCATTCAGGTTTCCTTTGTCCCCTGTTTAGTCATTTTGGATAACTCAGAGCTGGGTCATTCTTCAGAACCCCTCCTGGGTCATCACAGATAAGAGTCTGACAAAGCGAGAAAGAGTTGAGCTGAATTAACACCCCCCTGCACCTTACATTTGTTTACCAAAACCTGCCCCAGGGATACTCACACACAGTAGTGCAGTAGTGCAGTATCTTCTGGTTTAGGCCATCTCTTTCTCTATGGGTGGTTCCTCTGAGTTCTTCTTTTGCGGGATTGTTTTAATAACCGCCTGTCCCTGAGCACCTTCTTTCCAAAAAAGAGAGTATGACAGACGGGACCCCAGGTTTGCTTTGAAGTCTGTCCCTCAGTAGTCATCTAAGACCATGAAATAGATTTTAGACTCAGCAGAGTCCCCCGAATACTTGCTCTGCTCCTCCTCAGACCAGGATGCCAGCGAAATCCTCCAGCATCACATCAGCAACCTCAAAATCTCAAGAAATCATGATGAGTTACAAGAAAAGAGCAAACCAGAACCTCAACACTGCAACCACCTCCGCAAAATCCTCACTCCTAAATGCATCCAAGTCAAACAGAGGCAGAAGAGCAGGCGGGTGCCTGTATATATATGTATAAAATATATATTTATAAAAAATGTATTCTGTTTAATCAAGAATATGTTTATTATTATATATGCATGTGTATTTGGTACATACAGTCTATATCCTATATCCAATTGTCATTTTGAGAAGTGTTCAAATAGCACAAAGAGAGCCATGTGCACAGCACAGTACTGCTGTCACAAGTACAATCACAGAATCATGGAATAGTTTGGGTGGGAAAGGACCTTAAAGACCATCTTGTTCCAAACCCTCGGCCATGAGTTGGCTGGAAAAAGTCTGAGTGTTTGTAGCTTGAGCCTGCAAGGTTTTTCAGGCAGGAAAGAAAAACTGAAAGAGTCACAAATGGGTGCAAATCCGCAAGTAACGAGGCAAGATGGAAACATGGTTTTAGACAAGTATGTTACACAGCAATGCTTACGGAAATTGATCCTGTGATCAACTCTGCTAGTAACAGCCAGACCAGTGCTCTTCCTTTGAATAGCTCTTTATTGGATTCTCTCCACTGCAGCACTTGCTGAAGTGACAAAGCAAGCATACTGATGAGTTAGAAACCTGCGTACCCTCTAACTTGGTATCCAAGCAGGGCTGTGGTTTAAACAACACATCACATGCCATATGCTGTCAAACTCAGTAACTTTCCCATGATGAAGCCAGAAATACTGCTACAGGCTGGACTGTGAGTTGTCCGAGTTACCTGCATTGCTGTGTATGTGTCACTTAAGGAAAAACTTGGTTTAGGGGGTCTTGTTCTCAGATCACAAGAATTCAGAGACGTGCATTATTTGAATCTGAGTTATTCGAACTTGTCTGCATCCCCCAAAGATGAGGAGAGTAGTTTACTTGACATCAAGAAAGTTCATTCTCCCATGTCCTGTCAATACCATCTCCAGAGTATCAATACTTATGTCAGGCTGAAAGCTATGAATCAAGTTTGGTACATAATTATTTTTCTTCATGTGTTATCTGTAAAGTGTCCCACCGCCTGTATGAGTCTTTCTATTCAGCACCTTCAGGAGCCAATCTCAGCACAAAGGAAACTTGACTTAAAGGGCAGACAGGAGAAGAAAATGAAGTTATTCTCTATGCTTCTCTGTAATGTCTCAATGTTATCAGAAGGCAAGAACTTCAGGGAAAGATGCCAAAGTCGGAGGCACCATGTACAAGGTGTGAATTGCTGGCCCATACTCCTTGCTGCACATCCACAGCACCAGAGAAATAACTATGTGCCACACGAGTAATTTGCAAAGATGGAGTAGCAGTTCTGCCCCACGTGATTTAATAAACCTAGTTAGAGTTACACTTCATCAGACAACTCCAGATGCTGCTAAAAGACTTTATTAAAGACTGAACTAACAGTTCTCATAACAATGGCACGTACAATGATTCAAAATCATGACAAATAGCGTGGAGTTTTGAAGAGCATTATTATAATACACCATGCACAAGAACAAAGCAGATGTGCCATCTCAGAACTCTACGAGCAGGCCCATGAAATACAGGAGTCATATCATACAGCTGTACAAGTGTCAGAGAAAATAGAAAAAGAAATAGTCATTCAATACGCAGTCCTTGAATTTATTGACAGTATTACAGTACTTCATGGGCAAGGACTGCAGCTGCCCTTTCCAGAGCACGAGGGCAGCTGGAAATAGCGAAAATATCCCCAAAACAACGAAAACTCTCCTACAAACATACCTCAGGAGCAATCACTACTCCAGACCTTCCTGCTTATGAATTTTCTGTCAGAAATTCTGACCTCCCTGCAATCACTTTGCTCAGGACAGTGTTTTGTTTTGCAAGAAAACAAAACCAGGATGCTTCTTTAAGACAGTGCAAAAATATTTTCAATGGTATCGTTAAATCACAGATTAATGATAATCAGCATGGATCAACCGCAGCACAGCCAACAGCGACTTCAAGATCAGAAGAACCGAATGGACCTGCTGCCCCTTGACCAGCACTCCAGACTAAGGGCTTGCAGAGGGGAGACCTGTTGCTCTCTCCCAAGCAAATCCATCATTTCTGGGTTCATAGCAAGGAATGGTCTCAGCTACTCCAGGTTAACAAAATGCTACAGAAAGCCTGCAAGTATTAAATTATCCAATTCTACGTCAAAAAAAGAGATATAACAAAAGAATATTGAAGTGGAAAAACTGTGTAGCAGCCATGTTATTTGTCATGGCTCTGACGTTGTTCCCCTTCCTTACCATGTCGGTCATGGTAGCCAAAGTGTGAGTTGCGGAGTTCAGCAGCTTACAGCATCCCCGTGGTGATGCAGAATTCCCAGCAGTACGTAGGGATTTATATTCTCTGAGACACACCATCTAATTTCAATGGCAAGGCAGCTGCAGCCTCTTCCTGGTGTGTTGCCTTTGCAGCTTCTGGCTAGGAGATCTTAGGCCGCTCTGCACCTCATCCCACTGGCCTCACCCATGCTCACAGCAGCACATCCATGGTCATACATTCACTCAATGTGCATCTTCAGGGCAATTTGCAACTATTCTTTTTTTAAGCAGACGCTGAGGTGTCTGCGTATCACATTGGGACATGGGTATAATCTGTCCCAGAATATCCCCTGGTAGCTCCACAGTACACAAATTCAATGAGATAACTGTGCTTTGCCAAAACCCCCAGTTGCTGTTCCTCTCCCAATTTCCACACAGTTGTATGTTTTTATCCTAGTGTGATTATGTAGAACCTTTTTAGCGTCTGCCAGCTTCAGAGGATAAAATCACAGTGCTGCGTATCAACAAAACCCAGCATACCCAGCCTCTGATATAAAACAATTTATATACACAAAGCAGAATTTGCATCTTAAATAAGAGGAGATTGTCTCATTCTCTATGGTGTCTTACCCAGCTACTAAAAAATAAATAATTCACATCAGATTGATGGATTTGTTTCCTGTACAGCACACGTGCGCTATTGGAGCTGACAAAGACAACATGAAAAAAAAAATCCTTTTGTAATTAATTAAAGAGAATTGTTGAACACTTGCAAATATTGGCACAAGGCAGAATAGAAAAGGGAACACTACACAACTCAGCTCAGGTGCCTTCCTCTGTGGAGCGGGACTCGGATTTCAACTTCACAAATTCTCTGGCAACTTCATCATTGGTTCTTTGTGAGAGAATCCTGAGGACCGTAAGTCCAGTCTCATCCATGTGAATCCTGCGCCCGAGGGGGCACCAGCAAGCACAGCTCCCTTTGTCTGCGATGTCTCTGAGCTGCATCACTGCTATCCCCAGCACTCGGTCCTCCCGAGCAAAGCAGTAATCCTTCACGCAGACTTGGAGCTCGTAGGCATCAGGGCCATCTTCATTCCCCAGTATGCTAAAAATAAAAAACAACACACAGGTTTACTTAAGAGTTTCTCAGAATGTCTAAATTCCTCTGCAAAATAAAAGTGTCAGCAGCTGACTAGAGTGCTTTTATGGGACACAGAGAAGTCCTTTCTACAGAAAACCCTGCTCAGAGAGGGGGATGCAAGACCTATAGCGTACAGGCATTTTTGTTGATTTACAGGTGAAAAAGAAAATGTAGCTAATTAAAAAGAAAAAAAACAGAAAACCCTTATGAAGCTGCCTTTGCATGTGTGTTAGAACCGTGAAAAGGGAGGAGCAAAGAACAATAAAGGTTTTCAACTCAAGATTTTCAACTCAAAGTGACTTCAAACATTTTTGCTTCTGTTAAGGTTTGCTTTATTTCAGTAATTAATATTTTAACTAGATGAAGTCTTTTTAATGTTTCTAAAATTCAGAAAAATAAACACAAAAGAGGGACAAAATCTCTTCACTTAGAGGAAGCCTGCCTTTCCTCACATCACAGAAAAAGTACACGGACAGTTCCTCTTTCCCAACATGTTTACAGTCTTTTGCTGGTCATCTCCTTTCCTCTCACTCTTAGTGTACAGCTGGGTGAGCACTAGTCTGTAGCTCCCTTTGTTGAGCCTTCCAAGAAGGAAGATGCCCTTTTAATAATAAAAGCCAAATAGGAAGAGATCAATACTCAGTGTTGAGAAATACTGCAATTTTAGCAGTGCAGCTTACTACCAGTTCCAGGGGCTGTATCCTTGGCAACAAGTTCAGAAAGCATGTCCCACAGGTCAAGTTGGGATGAAAACACACATTAAGATTAAAGGAACTAAAAATATGTAATGAACTTCTAGCTTCAACTCTACCAATAAAACACACAAAGTTCATCAAAATGATGGATCACAGTAAAATACATCCATAGGCCACACAACACATTTCAGAAGGTAGCCAAAGGACACTGCTGGTAGAGAACAGACCTCAGCAACCCACCCACAGCATAAATTCCCACAGTTAGCTTTTCCTGTCAAGGCACCAAAGACTGGGCCAAGCTACTTGTTCACGCCCTCTTCTGGGCCCTGAACAGGCTCCTCCTGGAGACTGGAAAACCCTGCCTCGTCCTCTGCACCATGTGGCAACTTGCCACGTCAGACCCCCAGGCTATTTTTCACACTTACAAGTGAAAGGTTTCATTATATTTGGGAGCCCAGTTGTTGCTCTTTGACTTGGTTGTGAACTTCCTCTTCTTGTCACTCTGATGGGGCCCAATCATGGTGATTTCAACGAATGGACGGAACATGCCAGATGTTTGCCACTTCAGGTCATTGGCTGCCACAACTGGAAAAGAGAGAAGAGAGTTAAAACCTGTTTTATAGTAAAAACTCATTTGTTCCCATTGTTCTGGACATTCTTCCACTTTGCTCTGCACTCAGTTTTTGTGTCAGAGGACAAAGTCCAACTTTGAACACGTCACTGTCCTTACATGGAAGGGAAGGACTTCTTTCTAATACAAAGATATGGGGTTTTGCTTCAGTTTAAGTTCCACAAAGGGAATTTGATACTTGGGACAGCACCTAGATTTTTGCCATACGCGTGGTCAAGAAATTAGTTCGAAAACCCCAGGCATACAGGCAGGCTGCCCTGCCAGTTCAGTGCTTACGTCTGTGTGTGGGATGAGGGAAAAAAGGGGCATTTGGGGGGTTGATGTTAAGGTCCCTCTTGAAAAGGAACATGGCACTGCAGGTAAGACAAACAAAGCCCATGAGCTGTGGGTGGTTCCAGAACCCAGAATTATTAGCTCTTTAATTCTCATTCTCTCTCAGGTCACTGCAGGGAACAGATTGGAGCACAGGAAATAGCTGTGAAAATCAGTTTTTGCATTGCAGCGTAGATTTAGTCAGAAGAGAGGCCTGAAGAGCTGTTTATATAAATCTGTAGAGTAAATTAAAGTAGTTAAACAGGATGCATTCAAGCAAAGGAGATGAAGGAGGGAGAGCGAGTCTGGCATGAATCACTGAATCACTGGTTATTTTCAGAGCGGCTCTTCAGGGACCAGCGTGGCCTTCAGGATGGGAGAAACGAGCCTCTGAACTCTCACTGGCTCCACGATGCCTTGGTTTACGCAGATCAATTTTACAACATCAGCCTGTCATGCTGCTCTGCTCTCTGCAGCACAGGCTAAACTGCGGCGCCTGGTGAGAGCCATCACCTCATTTTTGTTTACTTCACATATCGTTGCCAATAAACAACAGGAGTGTACATTGCCATGACACTGGCTGGACAAGCTCGTTTGCTGTTTCTCTACACGTTCCCGATGAGAAACAGAGAAAACAATTCTGGCTTCACGTCGCCTGAGCTAACAGCTGGAGATTTGCCTCCACAGGGCCGCAGAGCCCGAGCCGTAACGTGTCCTTCACCATACCTTTCACCGTGACCTTGTGTTCACCAGTTCCTGGGTGGGTGTACAGGTCAATCTGTATGGATACTTCGCCCACAGGATCATCCACACCAGAGCCTGTTGGAAGAAAATTGACACCCCCGGCCCCCGTGCGCACAATGGATTATTGTTTATTGGCACCCATCTTTGGTTTATGGCCTCAGCAAGACAACACAGCATTTTCACAGCACACCTTCCATAGCCAGCTTCTCAGTCAACACCGATAACTTAACGTTAATGCAAGATTACATCAGGCTTGCATGCCCAGCACGCGTAAACGCTAATGTTTTTCTGCACCCCACCACGGAGATCCAGCCTGTGGAGAATACTGGTAAGAATTTTAAAATAATTTAAAAGACCTAAGGCTCAACAATGGGCCCTCACAGAGAGCAAGGATATTTCACAGGTTCCTGCCAAGCTATTGCGCATACATGCAAGCATTCC
>NW_009696028.1:65206-139624 GCF_000703405.1 Apaloderma vittatum
TGGCATGCCTGTCCAATCAGGGAAGAAGGGAGGACAAGGAAAACCCAACAAAACAAAAAACCACACCAGAGAGGAAGTTTAAGGGAAAAAAAGACAAAGATGTTAGTAATTTGCAGGGAGCCTAGTGCAGTCTCACCCTCCAAGAACCTTTTTTCATGTTGTTCATCAGATAAAAGTTGTCATCCTGACTGGCTATCTGCTTCCCTTTGGAGGATAGTGAGAACTCCTTAACTTGTGTGCATCATATTAGAGAGAAGCACTAAACTTGCTACTTATCTCCCTTCATCAATTAGCCAGGGAGAAAACAAGATGCAGCTTCACAGAGGACCAGATAACATGTCGTAGCAGAAGAAAACATCCCATGAACCTTAAAATTTGTGTATTAAGATGTTCTCAACTTCTTAACTTTTAATTATAATTATCACGCGATATGTGGAAATAACATTTTTCTGGGTAGGAAAGTCAAAATGTCATGGAAGTTACAGAAGAAGATTGCTTTGCAAATGGAAAATGAAGTCTTTGATAAGATAGTGAGATTGATTTTACTTTCTCTTTGACAACTGTCTGACCTCAGGCTGACAATTAGCATTGCTGTTGTAATTGGGATACCTACAGGGTAATTGAGTACCTACAAATAGCAGTGTTATTTTGTCAGTTTTGAGGCTAAGACATTACTGAGTGAAAGAATCAGTGCATTTGAAATTCAAGATAAGCAGCTTGAAGGATACTAATAAACAAACATTTTGATTAGATAGATCTAACATGTCAACTTTCATGAGAACAGTCTGCAGGCAGCCAAAACACTAATTTAAAAACCCAAGAGGTTGAGAGCTAATCTGTGCAATTCTCTGAAGAGAACTACATGGCACAGAACTGTAGGCAGTGAAAGCCACATTAATGTACAAGTATCTGAGCTAACAAAACAGAACCTCAAGATATTATCTTAGGGTAGATTCTCATTCTTCAGTACAATAAACAGTATCCAGGCTGTAACATTTGTAGAGGACCCTGAATGCACTGTTTTCTTCCCCGTTAGTAGGGTAGTGCTCCCTCTTTTCTGAATATAAACACAGAGCTTTAAAATTGGTAGGCTGAATTACCAGCCTGACCCATCTGATGGTGCAGGTCTGTCACTTACACTGTCAACATGTTCCACGGGAACAGACGAGATTGCCAGTGCATATGACAACTTTATCAGGCCACATCTGCAGAGAAATCGGCTGCCAAACACTCAGATCTCGATTTTACTGGTCTACAGTGTAATTAAGTGTTTATAAAGGAGACACTGATGCTTCAGAGGAAGAACAGCAGAATCATCCCATTACCTTTGAGGGAGAGAAAAATCAGGTATTTTTTTACTCCAACTTCCCGTACAAAATTCTTGTTCTATTAACTGAAATGTTCAGAGACAAAAAACCACTTTGTAAATGGCTAGTGAAAAATATTCTGAGTATGTACAGCTGTGTGCATACACACGCTTCCACATTTAGTGACAAGCAGATTTAAATCTTGACATGAAAGTCTCATTGGTATTGTGGTACTGGAAGGTGAAACTGCAGAACTGAGCTCAAGCAATGGGTTACAATGGTATTTCACCTAAGACAACAAAAACACTTTGGACAGAAAAAAATAAATTGAGAGATGAAACACAACATGACTTAATATTTTTAGGGCTTCCCTGAGCACAGACTTTTAGCTATCCCTCCCTTCAAGCCAGATGGTTCAAGCTCAGCCATAACCTCCAGTGCATATCAGACATTACCATGTATTACAGTAGCCTATCTCAGCAGACCACAGGCATGCAAGTCTAGGACTTGAAACAGCAATACACAGCACGTGGTAAAGGGTAGGGGAACAAGTCTGTAGCATCTCTCAAGGAACAGTCCATTTTCGAGATAGCTTTCACATCCCGTGACTACATCTCAAGCTTGGGGACAGGCTCTCAGGCAAGGAAGTGACTTCTAAACCGCGCAACCTGTGGCTCTGTCTGTGGGATGCAAGCACTCTGTGAAAGTTCACTTCTACAGGGAGCTACGTGGAATGGGTCTCTGGAAAAGGTTTCCGAGCACGACTTCAGAAACAAGGCAGTTGGCTAATGTTGTTATGGTAACAACATTAGTCTTGAACATACCCTTATCAGGAAGAACGTCCTCATTAGCGGTAAACCTAATACCTTTCCCATCATGCACTGAGACATGAATTCAAAAGGCAAGAAGCAAGCAGGATAAAGAGAGAAGAGTATGAATTACAATCCAATTAGCGGCATCACTTAAACAAATACAAACATTCTAGCTCTTAATAGACAAAATATCCTCTTACATCTCTTGCACCAACACATGCTTTGGAGAGCAAGGCTCTGTGGGAGTAAGGGGCTGTCTGGGTTAAAAAATAACAGAATTTGTGCTGGGTTTTTTTGCTGCCTGCCATAACTAAACTGCAAGCCCTGATCCAACTTCGCGGAGCAAATTAACAGCACAGTGCTACAGAAGCCTGCTCAGTAAGAAACAGAGGGCAATAGATACCTCACAAACTGGAAGAGGCAACCATTGAGCAGTGAGGTACGAAAGGCAAACAGCATTTAAGTAGTTCTGCATGCAGCCATTTCCTCCCATTGGCTTGTGGAAAGCTCGACTTATGCGGAGGGAAGCACCAGTCAGAAAGCTCTGGTAGGCAGATGTCAGCAGGAGCAAGTCATGACTTCCTCAGGAACATTCCATCATTGAACCTACAGATACTAGGCAGCATAGCTCAAGTTTTTTTGTTCCCTAAACAGGGTCCAGAGCTCTCAAGCCTGCTAATGTAGAAATGCAGATTTGGACCAGCTCAGTGGCCAATACCCAGTACCTGTCTCCTGAAGTGGCTCAAACAAGCCACAAGGAAATGTCATCAGTCAGCAATGAGCCATAATCAATGACTTTATAACAACTGCATCTTATGTCCTAAAGCTGGCGATTCATTCTTGCTTAGCTTCTTGAAAAAAAATAAAATACACACACACACACACTTCTCTGGCAACCGTGAATATTCCTAATTATGTTCAATTACCTTTGTGTATCTGCTACACACTCACCCTCAGTGAGGTTTTATAGTCAAATCATGCATCACATGCAGCTGCTTCCTCATATCAGCTTTAAATTTGCCACCTTGCAACTTCATCAGGCCATCTTCTTCCTTTAGTTTTAAACACTCCTTTAGCTTTAAACACTCCTTTAGCTTTAAACATTCCTGACTGTAGCATGGAGTGTAGAACAGCAGTGCCGCACACATCCTTATATCTTTCCTCATCATGACATAATAGTAACCACATGAAAAAAGAGTTTCAGTTCATGCCCTGGATATATAATGTGGAACATTTGCCATTGAACGGCAAGGACTGAAAACACACTGTGCACACACAAGTTCCCTGTTAAAAAGTGTTTCATGTAACTCTAATGGCAACAGCCAAGCTCCTGGAGTCCCTTGTGGGTGTAGTGGTTTGGGCCTGTCTGGCCACTGGATGTCATCGTTGCTCTTTGGGGACACAGCTATAGGATTATTCTCTCAAATACAGGTACTGACTCTGTAGCTAACTTCAGAGTTTTAATGCAGTGCGTTTCAACCTAAGCAAGAACATATCGTGCGGCTAAAAGCAGGGATGATTCAGTCCCCTGAAACTACACTCAAATTTTCACTTTAAAAACAAACCTTCATTTTCTCAAGAATTCACAGTCCTTCCTCCACTGGCTGGGGAATGCCAGTACCAGGCAGTCTGATTTTCAGGCAAGGAAAAATGTTTGCTAGGGAGCACTTTCCCCTAGACTTCAGAGCTCGGTGAGACAGTATGGCGACAGACTTGGTACAGTCTGTGGGGTTGCCAGCTCTCATAGCCTTGGCAGGATTAAAGGAAGAAGGACCCCAAGAAAAGACACCCTCATGGAGTTACAACTTTTGCTGTTGAGATACAGTAGTCCAATATCAAAGGTTGTACCAGCTTGAAAACTTAAAACATCAGTTTCAAGTTTTGACATAACCTCTAATGGCATCTGTCCCCTCTTCCTGAGATTAGCAATATTTATAATTAACCAGTTAAGGTCCCTGTCTAGAGACCAAATTATTCTGTACAACAATCTGTAGACGTTCACATGAAAGCAATGAAAGACAGTTAACTGTTTACCCCTTCCAAATCAACGAAATAGCACCACCACCGTGCCGTCCCAGGGAGCTACCAAACAAATCTAGTGACACATCCCAGAAGCTTACTAATGCATTGTGCTAATCTATAATCATTTAGTTCACACATATTCTGTACTGTCTGCAGATAGAACTGTGCTTCTGTTGCTCTCCTCAGAGATTTTTTCCCTTTACAGGCTGTATGTAGCTCCGTGACGCATCACATTGTTGTCTACCAGCCTTACTCAGGACTACATGGGCTGCTGGCCTGCAACACAGGCGCCGACCAGTTTCTGTGGTGGTGTCTTGCTGAAATGGTCTCTCACACCACCATGTAATAATTTTCAGTACAGTAACTTCAAACTTCAGTCAAGTCACCCACCCACATTAATTCATGAAACGTGACTGTTAAGTGGGGATTGCAGAAAAAAAGACCACAAACGCCCCAGGCCTTATGTTTCAGATATTTCTGCTGTCTCAAAATGTAGTTGTTGAGTGGGAAATAACCCGCTTTCTCCCCTTCCCAGTTTCCAAAGCTCTGAACTGTCACGTTTCCAGAAACGTTACTGCCAAAAGCACTCTACAAACTGGCAGTATGAAACAGAGTAATTACAAAAAGAGAGGAGATAGCTCCATTCAGTTTCACCAACAGCACAAAAGAGTCTCACCCTGAGCTGTCTGAGTCTGGACAAAGGTTTTGATGAGAGTGTCTGTGGTCTGAGTGTACAGAGAGAGAGCATATCGAAGTGACTGCAGGTCTGGACTCTTCTCCAAGAAAGTTTTCTTCAGACCGTTCCCACCAGCATGGAAATATTGCTAAGAGTAAAAAAGAAACAGGAAAAGTACTGAGGAACAACTGCAGCCAGTAACCAACATTTATGTGATACTGTGTGTGCGGATGGAAAAGAGCTGGAAATTTTTTTCACAAAACAGCTTCTGCACAGCCATCTCTTAGTCGAACAGATACCAACTGCTCGTGGCTTTCCTCTTCCAAAGCACTTAAATATCAGTATGCTGGCTCCAAAACTTATTTAGCTTTCCAGTATCACCCATTGAATGCCTTTATTGCTCTAACAGCAGCAACAGATTCCTGCCATCTCTTGAGCTGGCACAGGCACTATACTTCATTCTCCCAAACAGTATTTGGGGACGGAGCAAGGGAACGACAGAGACGGAAATGAAATTACTTACTTTGATCGTATCCAGTGCCAGATCCAAAACAGCACACTGCTTTGGAGTGAGACTCCTAGTTTCTTCTCTCACCATATGATCCTGCAAACAACCACCACAATGAGATGTGAGTACGCTGTCAGAGCCTCAAGGAAAAGGAGTCCCCAGTATCATCACTTTCTCTGGATTCATGCTGTGTTCATGTGGCCACAGCATTAATTCAGCTGTTTAAGGAATGCTTAATGTAGTCTCTCAGGGTCATTTGTTACAGCTTAACTTGAAAACAAACTCACTTTCTCTGTTTCTTGCAGGCACAGAAGAGAGAAACAAGGAAAGGAAATGGACGGAGATTAAGTGACAATTTAAAATCACAGTCTGTCTCTCAAAATGCAAACAGGAGTCTGCTTGCTACTCCTGTCATTCTAAAGCAGCCACAACAAATCTCTAAAAATATCATCTAAATCAAGAAATTCTGATAATGGGCAAAGTTGTTATATTTTCTTTGTGGATTTTTCCAATTCTTCTATCTACAAAGGTCAGTAATTTATCATATCATTGGTATAGAGGAAGAAGACCAACCAACCACTATGTCCTAGAAAATACCTCTGCTAAAAGAAAAAGTTGTTCCCATTAAGATCCACCGTCTCTAATAGCAAAGAGACAGGGATCCCTTGGGAAGGGATTCCCTTTCCTGCAGTGGGAACTTATCCTTGTTAGACTCCTGCCACAAGGATGTGCCATCCCTTGGTACTTCACTAAGCACTTTCTCTCTAATGCTTAGTCTAGGTCTCAGGGAAAGATGGCACAACTGAGGAACTCAAAGCTTTGCACGAACTCAAATTCTAATTTTTTGAGCTGCTGAAGGGTCAAGCCAGCTGACTGCAGTCTGGGTGCTGAAGCATTCATAGCAAAGATGCAGGCAAATCGGGCAAAAGTGACTTATCTCTACTTTAAACACCTCTGATAAGAGACACTCTCCAGGAGACACATCTACTAAATTGTCTTTCAGTAAAGCATGCCTAGCATGTGGCATCATACACGCGTCTCTCACCGATAACCCGCTGGCTATCTTGCAGTCTGGTGATCCTTCGCACTGCCCCGTGCTCTTCCTGCTCGTTACCCACCACAATCCACCTCCTGCCTGATGAAGACAGGGCTCACTACAGTCTAAGAGCAGTGCCAAGTGTTTGCAACGCTCCTCACAGATATCCAGCTGGCACCTTTGCACTGTGCTGTGTTAAGTGGTAGAGAAGACGCCTCCCAACTCACCAGCCTCTCAACAGTTTGCACCAAGCTTTCTTGAGCACTGGAGAAACACCTCAACTTGCATCTTTCCCTCAGACCCATGTGCAGTCGCACAGCTCTTTGTAAGCTGCCACATTCTTCTTTCGTGACAAGCTGTCCTTAGGGGAGCGACAGCTCTCCTCCCTCTTCTTCATGACCTCAGAGTAATTCAATTGAAGATGATGTGGCTTCACACTTCAGTACACAGAGAGTAAAACATTCTTTTCTCTGTCTGACAGTCAGATTAAGTGCACAATCAGCCAGAGCCCAAGGCCAGGTTCATGGAATAGGCCAATTTAGTCAGGGTAGCTGTGTCCCCAAGGCAGCATGACTTCCATGTCTGTCAAAATGACTTTCTAGGTCTGCCTGATAGATTCCTCACACTGCAACAGAAGCCAGGTGGTCAACAGTTTTCTCTTAAGCACCTAAAGAGCTCATTCAGCCCTGCTCTGAGAGGCCACTCAGCCAGTATCCATGCTGTCAATACACAGCAAGACATCACTGTTTTCTGAGAGAGTTTCCCAGTGCCATTTGCCTCAAGACATTGTGTAAAAATAACTCAGTGACCAGACTGGTAACACTTGCACCTACACACATAGGAGTCTACAGCTGTCATTCGCCTATGTACCTGCGGATGTAGCAAAAAAACCCAAACCCAACCCAAACCAACCCAAAAACTTTTCTCCAGAGGTACTCGCAGAAGAATATCTGTGGTCAGAGCTTGGCTGGTTACCCTGGGGGCAGGAGCACAAGGGAAAGGAGGCTGCTGCTCCCTGCTCCAGCTGCTGGCTGTTAAGCAAACTGAGCAGAAATAGTTTGATAATAAATGGGAGGCAGGTATGTGGCACCAAGGTGCCAGGTTTATGGTTGGTTTTCTGAGCATTTTAAAATACATTGTGAAATTGATTGAGCATCAGGACAAGAGCCTGTGCTTGTCAGGTCTGTCAGTCTCAGTTTTCAGCTCAGTTATCTGGTTCACTAGGGCTTTGTTCCCCCTGTCCTGTTTAAGACAAATAAAGCTTAAAATCTATCCCATCATTTTCTCAGGCTTTTAGCAAACTGCAAAACGCAAGAGAGAGGGAGCCTGAAGAGCCATGTACTCAAGCCTTCCCTGTTAGCTTGCATGTGCCTGCAAAAAGGAGGAAAAAAACAATGATACCCAGGATGCTTATACCTAAACAATTCACACT
Organism: Apaloderma vittatum; assembly: GCF_000703405.1. NCBI lineage: Eukaryota > Metazoa > Chordata > Aves > Trogoniformes > Trogonidae > Apaloderma > Apaloderma vittatum. Next base: position 73,000 of record NW_009696028.1, read on the forward strand.
CTTTGAACACCTTTACTATTCTGGAAGTTTGTGGATGTCAGTTCACACCATCTTTCTGAACTAAAGGTGTCCAGAATTCAGGTGGCAAACTGCTTTCACACTTGTGTACAGCTCTCTTGCCACATATAGAATCCTGTGTACCTGTGCTGTAAATAAAATCTTGAACACACAACAGGACTTGCCTGAGTTGCATGATTACATGCATTTCTAAAAATGCAGTCCAGAGTTGCCAGAGTTAAGCTTGCTAGTAACTGAATTGAAGACAGGCTGCCACTGAGGGATGGCCTTCTCCTGACCAGTGCAAGTGGAAACTGGCAAGGCTTCCAACTCATTTCTGGCAAAAGGCACATTGCACGTATTAGGAAATTCAAGTAATGAGAAAATATGGAAGAAATAAAAGATAACAGTGAATGTTGCTGGCTATGCCTGAGAATGCATATAAGACACAGGACCTTGCAGTTGTCTGTGCACAAGCTTGTCCTTGAGACCTGCAAGGAGAAACGTAGCGAAATTTGGAGCTCTTCCCCTTTGACTCCAGGAGTTCAGGCAGAATGCAGGGACAGTTTCTCTTCTTCCAAATGCAGGGTTCTTGCTGATGTTTTTTGAAAAGGTAAGGGGATACTCACAGAAAAAGCAAGTCAAATTTAGAGGCTGTGGTCCATCTCCCACTCTCCCAGGCTGGCTACAAAACTCCTCTCTCCTCACTTCTCCCCGAGAAGCGACGCAGAGCATTGTGGAAGCAGAGGAGGCAGTGCAATCCTCGGGAGCCACCATGTCACCATGGAGGGCAGCCTGGCTGTGGGAGCACATGGGGCCATCCCCCAGCACAAGCAACAGTTGTTATCGCCAGGGAGCCACACGTGAAGCTTTATGTTATGTTACTGTTAACTGCTATGTAACAGCCTCAAAATGCAGCTGGAGAAAAGCCCATGTATCTAATGACATACCTGCGTGTCCAGATCCCTTACCAGGCGTTGCTAATAAGCACTGCCTTAAATGACTTGTGTACTGTCCTGGCTAATAAACATGTAACCTGTGTCTGCTGGGCAAGGGAAACAGAGGGTTGTATAAGGAGAGCTCTAGTAAAGTGCATTAGGAAACAAAAAAAAAAAGATATGAGAAAAGACAAATGCATTTTGAAATTGCATTAATCACTAAGGAGAAGGCCTTTTGCTCTGGGAAGTTTTCCCTGATCACACTCTGAGATAGAGATCACGTTCAGCTCCAACTTCCTTGTGGCACAGTTTGCGCACCGCAACGCTTCACAGTTATACTACCTCTTGCACAAAAGCTGTTTTGTACCACAAGTCAAACCACAACAGAGTGCAATTCGAATGTTGTAAGGCGACACTATTTTCATACCACTCCTGTCGTGACCAGTGAATTAATGCTTGATTGGTTTAGGATGAGGTGGCGTGCACTTAGTAATGCTCATGTCATGCACGGTCACGTCATGCACTGTCAAAACACATCAACACAGCCTTCATGCTAAATGCCAGCTTGCCTGTAAAGAGAGCCCACGCAGAAGAAATTTACAGACACAGGCTCTCTTCCATAAGCAACAGTTATTTTTGTAACAGTTCATGTAATTCATCAACAGCCAGCACAATCACCTTCTGACGATAACTCATTATCAGGATCGCAAAAGGGACTCCCTTCTTTTACATATGGAGATAAAGAGGAACTGGGCAGATAATGAGAACTCTACTTTTTTAATTTTAAACTGATACACCAAACTGATCACTGTATCTACAGAAGAAACTATGTTCATGATTAAATCCACAATGAAATTTAACACTTAAGCACAACACTAATGTTAGCACAATGCATTTAAAAGCACACTTAGTGTGTTTTAAAGCATTTCTCTACAACTGCATTCAGCGACAAACCACTGGAAGCAAAAGACATGCTATGCACTACTACACCTCTATGCTTACACACACAGACGTTAACACAAGTCATGCAGAACAATACCTTCAACTTTGACAAGTGTCCCAGTTCCTTAGCAGCACTGAAAATCAACTGTGTCCCCTATGATTGCAAGAAGTTAGAAAAGTAAGGAGAGGAAATAAAAGTGATTATAAACAAGCTTTGCATGTTTTTCCTTTGAGCCAGTCAAGTCAGTTCAGAGCTAGAACGTTACAGAACTGCCCCAAGGCCAGTTGCAACAACCTGACTCCTTGCCAGTTCATTAACTAGCATAAAATCTGGCATTTCCGTGGATACCACATCAAGAGCTATTTCATAGCACAGCGTCCTACTAGCTCGTTTGCTCTTGCTTACAGCAGCCACCCATTTAAGTAGGACGTGCCCTCAAAGGGATTGCACAGGCTGGGTGTAAAAGTAGCGCATCAGCCTCATCTCCAAGTGCTCTTCCAGATCTCAAGTCAAAATACATATGAAGACAACCTAGAGAATGGCCAAAGCGAAAGATCGCATAGCTCATGACGGTCTCTCTGTGGAAGTAGAGCCTGAGCAGCAGGCTTGGGGCGAGAATATATCAGATGACTAAACTGGTTCTGAGCACTCTTCTGGTGGGAGATCAGCAACCAAAGTCCAGTGAACACTACAGCATCACTTTTACATGTCAAAAGCTTGGCCAATTGCTCTTCTTCCCACGCTGTGGCTTACCGATGCTGTATGACCAATGAAGAAACAAAAAGAGAAGACAAATCCTAATGATGGGAAATCTTGCTTAAAGTCACATACACTCTAGTATAATGGACTTTTACATAATTCCTCTGCAACGGTTACAAGAAACATATTTTTCCTTTTCTCCACCACAGCATTTCTCTGTAGTGTAATATTTCTTGACCTGGGGAGTTAAGTCCAAAATTTAATGAGAAAGCAACTATGACAATTCTCCAGTTTCTTCTCCCAGAGATGCTTTTCTTTCACTGAGATTTTCTTTCACTGTACTCCTTTCCACTCATCTAATATTTCATTTTTTCTTTAAAAAGTTACAACTGTCTATTACTCCACTCAGAATAAAATCCCAGCCTACTGTAATTCTGGCTATGAATTGCACATCTATTTTATCTCAAAACTTTGTCAGATTTGGACTATAGGACCAAGATAAATAAATGTAAATATCACCACAGGTACCATCTCAGAGTATCCGGGGGATGTCCCAGCTGAATGTCTGAAATAAGCTTCCAGGGATAGGCACTGGTGGGTGGCAATTTCAGTAGGATCTTTTTCCTCATGAAAACACTTGTGAGAAGTCCTCCTATCTGAGGACTGGCAGCTCCATGAGGGCCACATTTCCCCAAAGATCCCCAGTAAATCCAATTCTCCTCTTCGCAACCCTCCTTCTTTCTCTTTCACTACCCTTTCTCTTCTCAACAGCCTTTCACCCTCCTATTTAACCACAACTGCTATAAACCAGTCCACACTCCAAAATACCTCAAAATGTAATGAAGCAAAAGGTAAGCCCAGAATTATTAGATTGCCCTTTGCCCCTGCCTATGCCACTCAGTTTTTGTTTCTTTGCTGCCTTCAGTATTGGTTTATGTTTTCCATGATTAGTCAGTTCTCTGTGTTGCAGGAACTACCCCCATTTGCAGAGGTGACTCAGGGAACCAGGGACTCTCTGGGGCCTATTGCAGAGATCGTTGATGAAATCAACCTATTTTTTTTCTAGGCTTAAAGTTAACATCAGCCCCCCTGACAGCTTCATCTCTGCAAAAAATGGTTTCTAGAGGTAGCAGGTACCCTTTTACAGAAGGAAAGTAGGCAGTTTACAGATGTAGCACTGGAAAGACTGAGACCCACTGAGACAGCGGACACCCTCTGCCCATTACAACAGTAGCTCAGAAGTGAATTTTTAGATGAGATACTTTTTATTTAGTTTTGCCAGCCTTAGAAATTTCTTCACGCTGAAAGACTCTGTGACATGAAATCATAGCCAACCTCTTGATTTGCTCTATTCGTAACCATCAGCTAACCCTCACTGCTCCTCAGCCTTTTGTGTTTGTTGAATACAAATCAACATGAAATGAACATTATTGACTTCGTAGCTTAACAGAGGCTCTTGATAATTGATTAAATTCACAGCTCTCGGGGGGAAAGAAAGCACAAGCAAGGACAATGAAGGAAAGCTTCTGAAATGAAATTGAGAGCTTCACTTGCTGACAGTATTCAACGAGTAGTGTTAAAAAGTACAACTCTAAACTGAAAGAGTACAAAATTCTCCATATTTCCAATGAGTGGGGTTGAACATGACTGCACACCAGGAACACCACTATGGGTCAAATAATCCACCAAGGGACACGGCTTCAGACAGCGCTCTGGTACCCAACAGATGCGCCTGCTGTTCTGTATGATTGGTCACCAAGTTTGTTTGACTTATGGGTCTTAAATCTTAAAAGTTCTCAGGCCTGTTGACTAAGTAGAAAATAAAAAATAAAAAAGAATTAACATTTTTATAGCCTGAGTTTTCAAAAAGTTAAGTGACTAGTGTCAAAACACACCAACATTAACATTCCTTGATCCAGTGTTTTCACCCTTTGTCAGTGCTTTTTTAAAAAATACACATTTGAACAACAACATTAACCAGACTAGGCACGTAATCTCCCTGGCTCAGGCTTCTAAGGAGGGCAGGTCAGTAACACTGAGAAATACCCAGGGACTTGATACGCTTCAAGGAACAAAGCTGCTCAGATAACTACTCCTCAGTTCTTAGCCGCTAAGAAAATCCTCACCAGTCAGTGCCAATCTCTCAATGTGTCTGCAAGAGGAAGTTATTTTACCGTTACATTAAGTTTGTCATCAATGCTGGTAACATCTAATGAAAATCTGGACAGCTCCTTCCTCTGCCAAATGGCATTCTTGCAAGCAAGACGCTGTACTTCCTCAAAAAAGTTATTTATCCATGGAAAACATAACACAAAGGTCTACAGACAGTGCTCACTCCAGGTGCATCTCTAGCATATGAAAACAATGAAATTTAATTATCCTGTAGCTTTGAGAAAAGGTGCCTATAAAGGAATTGATTAAAAGCCCAACGACAGAATATGAGAAAAAATTAAGTCCTTACCATGAACTGTTTCTGCCTAGCTCTGTGGCAAATGTAGCTGGAAAGGGGACAGACCTTAGTACTGGTTTTCCAGGTTCTTCCAAGAAATTAGTTTTACCTTCCTAAACTTTCTGGAAATATAAAAGACATCTATAGTCCATAACACAAAGATTTTAAATTCCTTGTTAATGGTCTGACTGGGTTTTTCTCCTCATCTGAGAAGGATTATCAGCTGACTCAAGTTTAATTGCTAGAAGCCAAAAGAACTACACCAATTTATATTCCAAGAAGCTCAAACTCTTACAGCCTAACTGTCCTATTGCTCAGCTAACAAAGTTAGGAAATAAAGGCCTACTGCAAGTCTGCTGAATTCCAGTCTTCTTTTGGAAAACATAATATTACTCAAGCTTATTTTTCTGAGGCATACCAGTGCAAGGACATTTCTTCTGGCATTGCACATTCCTTTCCCAGATTTTTTTAATTCCCACATTCAACAATGAGATCCGATCAGTTATTATCAGCATTTATCATCAGGCTATGCATGCTACCACCGATTAAAAATTAAGATTATTTTTCAGCAGTTGTGGTGTATTAAACACTGAAAAAATAGGCTTAAAAATAGATGAGAAAGTGAAAATAATTACATGTTGGTACAGAGCACATGTGCAGTTTACAGACAATCATTTCATTCAAGGCTACGAGAGCTTTTTCTCCTCATCACAGAAGCGGACTTTTCTACACCCAGCTAGCACAAGGGAGAGGATTCATTTAAACTAACACAACTTAAGAAAGGTTTCAGAAAACCTCTTGTAGTCACATTCTTCTTCCACCACAGAACAACTCTGGAGTGCTGCCTCTTGCAGATGAGCCTGAAGAACAGCCAGTTAGGAAGTCACGTATAAACTCTGTCTGCAGTGTAAAGAAAATTTTGTCCTTATCCTGGACCATATTCTCATTTGGTGAAGAGAAGTCTGACTAGTAGAAAAAAGCACAGCAGGAGCACACACAAATCGAGACTCACATGAATGGCTGCAGTGTACCATGTGAAATAAATAAAGGAGAGGCTCTGGAGGAATCATCTGCATACAAATTAAACAACTCTTCACTGACTTGACTAGTCACTGATGTCACGCTATAGTTTAGCAGTGAGGGAGAAAGAAATGTATAACTAATCTGTTAATATCCCCAAGCGTTGTGCACTGAACCCCAAAATAAGGGTTCCCAGAGAGCTGTGTTTGCATATCCGCTCATCCGAAACAGAGTGTGTGTAATTAAATGTTCATCTTTACTTTAAACTAGCGATGTGTGAATTGCTCGTTGACTTACTGGAGATCATGTTGCTACTAATCTCACAACCCAGGGACAGTGGATGCTCTGAGAGGTAGAAGCTGCTCATCTGAAACTCATTAAGGCACCTGCAGCTCAGGTAGTCAGACCAGAGTCTGTAAAACTACCCCTTCCCCACCATGTCCTTCGCAGGCAAGATCTGACCACCTTCTCACCTGAGCCCCACCCTACACAAAATCTTCCAGAAGCAATAGAGAATGGAAGAGCAGAGCTCAGATTTCCATCCCTGTATAATACAGACTGAGCTAATTTAAGTGGAATAGGTCAGTCTAGAGAGTAACACTGAAGGCATTAAAGCACTGTGCGGTGACAGGGTTGTGCAAGCAACAAGTGAGACATGCTGCAGCATGTTGAGAACCTTCTACCCAAGTATGCCTTCCATGACCACCATCAAAACTGCTTTTGCACCTCTTGCCATTTTGCAGAAAGGACATAAAACATTCAGTAAGACAGATTCTTTTCTACCATGGATATCCCCTGCTGCTTAAGGGCTGCAGAGTTTTGGGAAGGAAATTCCCATCCAGTGGTCCTTCAAACGAGCAGAGGCAGCACTAGGGCTTTCCATTGCTGAGGGTCAGGAGAAGAGTGCACTAAGCTACAGTGCCTGGGGCTACTTCTGAGTTTGATGGGCTTTCAGAAGAAAAGAGAAAAAAAGATTACATAAGAAGTGCATGGTAGAAAAGTAGAATAGCAAGAAGAAAGTACTGCTTCTGCACTGCCTTGTCCTGCCAGACTTCATTACTAGGGATGATGAAAAGCTGATGGTGACAGAATAAATCACTATATCCTAGAGGATAATGTAAGCAGCTTTTTGCACTTGCAGCCCATATAACCTCACCACAGGATCCCTGCTCAAGGACTCCAAACAAGGCTATTTTAATCATTGCATTGGTCAAAACCACCCTTCTGAAACAGCAACTCTTTTCCAGTTGGACTAGTTCAGCCTCCTCAGTTCAGTATAACTGATTAGACAGTCAAAAATCCAGCTATGATCATTTTGCATTATCTCAGACAACCAAGGATGTGCTTCATTACACAAAAAGAGGGCCTTAATTTGAAACTGAAGTGATGGCAACAAGAAACTCTTTGTAAAAAATGAAATCTTGCAGCGGTTTATAGCAACGTCCCACAGGTTGGAAGAATTGGTTGATTACAGTTATTGCCTTCTTCATGACACAAGCATTGAATCACTCTTCTACTCTGCCTTTAAAATTCAAAACTAGCAAGTATAAAGCTCAAGCAGCTCCTCCCTGGTTCTCCCTGAGGCCCTTAATGTCACTGCTTCCATTCTGAAAGGGTCACAGTAATGCCACTCTTACATAATGATCTGAGCACCTTTCCCCAAAGACTTCTTTTTACAGCAATTCAACTGAAAGAAATTTCATTCTCTTAAATTTAGGTATTTTTTTCTCTCCTTTATAAATTAAAAAGGTGAGCAGAAATGATTACCCCAAATCTGAGCTCAGAGTAGCAAACTATGCCTCATCCTAATTTCATGCTTAATATGTATGACAACACGCTGTATCTCAGCAGTTTTCTTTAAAGTTGTTATAATCAAGGCTAAAGAAAAAAGCCTTCCTCCACAGAATGAGAAACACCTAGTGCAAGATGCATGTTTTCTCTCAGACAGTGCAGTCTAATAAGCCCACTAAAAATATTTAGGCAACTGCTGAATAGTTTTTCTACCTACTACTGTGGAAAATAAAAAAATCAGCATAAATTAGCCACAGACCACACATTTACTCCAATAGAGAGCTGAAAAGAATTTCTGGATAATCTCCAAACAATGAGGTTACAGCCCCAAACTTCACTGCCTTCTAGTGAGTGTCATCCCCCAGAGCAGCTGGGCATGCGTGACTGACATTTAATCAGTTTCTGTGGTTTCTCAAAACTGGGGAAGAGCTAATCTTCCATTTTTGAAAACATCACTACATTCATCCAGCACATCCACACAGCTGAACAATTACGCAAAAGACTTCCTTTGAAGGCAAACTATCTGGCCATGCTTCCAACTCCCCAATACCAGAGACAAAGAAATCATGCCAGCCCATGCGAATGTTAGAGCCTTCTATGGGGGTAAAACAGGGGGTGGCGTAATTAAACAGCAAGCCCAAATTAACTACGTCTAGGCAGAGAGACACCTGACTTAGAGATGACCATGATTAGACAAAAGTGTTTACGGTTGTTGATTGGACAACTCTTAACTGCTCAATAATGCCACGTACATAGCTCTCTAAAGGATGGTAAATCTCTAATCAATACAATATGATATACTTGATAGCAACTCCGTTTGGATCATGGATTTTGAATTTTATTTTTTTTCTAGAGTGTGCTCTGTATCTCACAAGCCTAATATAAATAGAGCTGCTCTCTTACTTTACCAGGTTACAGACACACTTTTCCATCCTCTAGCAGGCTACACACAGGCAAATCTACCTGGACAGATGACTCATTAGGTCAATGAAATGAGTTACACAGGCAACGGCAACACTTTCTGCTATGAGTCAGGAAGGAGAAAACAGTTTACCGTGTGGTCTGTAAGAGGAGGCAGCACAATCAGCTTCTCCATGGTATTCATTACCACCCTCCAGAGCTCTTTGAGCACCCGCTTCAACACAGTCTTTTCACACACAGTCGCAAACAGTGTCAGGCTGCAGGGAGAGAGCAAGAACTGAGTAAGTTCAAAGAATGCAATTTCCAAGGAAAAAGGAGATGTCTATGGGAGAATCAGCGCCCCATCCAAAGCAGTTTGACACAACCATTGCTTTTAGGGTAAAAAAAAAAATCCCTTTTCACAAAGTACAGCCCATCTTCATCCTTCTGAGTTCTAGTACTAAAGACATTTGGACAAAATGGATTATCGACATTTCTGATGTCAATCATTTCTATTTACTGACCTGGGGATTACAGAAGGTATCACTAAATAATGGTGGTTGAGAATATCCCAAATAAAAGCAGGTACCAGTGGACTGGTTCCCTTTAAGAAGATACTTCCTGATGTACTGGGTTTACAGATTACATAGGAAACATTTGCAAACAAATACAAAATAGTAGGTTTTAAATTTCAAGGGATTATTATAATGATTTTTGTTGAATATCTAAATTAATACCTCCCAGACTGTTCTGTAGAAGTTCCTGCAGAGCTTCTAACAGCTGCTGAAGTCTCTAAATCTTCCACCTCTATAATCACCTTGAATCATTTATTGGACTCCTCTGTATTTTGCTGCAATTGTATTCACCACCAACCACATGTTAATCTGCTTTTACATGAAGAAGTTGTGCTTTATCTCCCTAGTTAATTCTCCTTTATAATTGTATAGGCTATCAAAAAGGCAGGTTGTTGGACTTCGGCATTTACTGATCACACTGGGTGCTCTGCAGCCAGCAGCAGCGCAAAGGCGATAGTTGACCCTTGTTGTGCTGTAACATTTTCTCCCAGAGATCTCCCCTCCTTCCCACAGCTGGTTAGACAGTAAAGGAACAAAACTGGACAGGGACAAGACTAATGTGGGTAGGATGCAGGAAGCATCAAAAAAGACTCTCCTTCTGTAAAGGAGGAAAGCAAATAATCCAGGCTCGGATTATGATAATAAAAATTACTTGCTCCACAGCTGGAAAAAGCCTGCAGCATACCAAGCTCGCAGTGATACAAAGGGAGGTGGCTTCTCAGGATTTGTGAAGGCATGCAAGGCAAATGCTCAGATGAGAAGGCTCCTAGATGTAATGAGTGCTGCACAGAGTCACTTACTACATGGTGACCCAAAAGAAACATGGGGCAATCAATACAAAGAGCAACAATGATAAACTATATTTTAAACTTGTAAGGCTTCACATCTCTCACAGCATTTATTATGAAAATTACTGGCCATCCCTCTAAAAATAGAGAAGTGCTGTGCATCAGCAAGAAGTTTAACTTCCAGAGTGATTAAAAACTATTCGTCTTTGTAGTTCAAGGCTTCGATGATGAGAACTATGTGCAGTTAGCCACGGAAAGTCCCTGTACGGCTGAACCATGCTCTATGGCATTAATGGCAACAGTTAATTAAAGCAATGCATCAAGCTTATCTGTATCACATAGTTCATAGGCTTATTTTCTAGTCATATCAACACTAGGTATGACTAGAACACACACACATAACATGACTGGGATACGGAGTAGTATAGGTATCAAGTTATAAGTGTGGTTTACAATATATTCGCTAATTGGCTACAGTACAATCTGCATATGAAAAAAAGTGGAACTGGCAAATTTAGAATTTCAGTCTTTCACACTACCGGATCAGCAGTGTGTTCTACTAATTGCTGTGTTTGTCAAAGGGAAAAAGGGCTGAGAGTGTACTCTGCCACTGAATGAAGGCTGAAGAGTGAATCCATGGCTTGACCGAGTGGAAGATATCGGAAGAAAAGTTACTAATTCTTCCTGAAAACTCAAAGGCTGGACATCTTAAAAACAACAGAAGAAAACAGAGCTATTTTTCGTCCCTCATTCTGTTCCCAATCTGATGCACTGTATGTGTAAAACATATTTGAACACTCCCTCACTTTCCATCCAGGAAATCCATCAGTGGCCTCAGGACATTATCAGCATCTTGTGCAACTGTGTTTCTGGCATTAGCAGCAACGTTTCCTGTCCCTTTCACTTGGCAGAGGATATCAGACATTTGCTTGACACACTCATCAATACGACTCTGAAAACTGAACAGGTAGGAGAGAGAAAAAAACCAAGGTTATCAGTGGCAGAGATCTCAGCTTAATAAAATATAGCAAGTCCATAAACCAGGTATTCAGCTACACAATCTTCCTTCCCAAAATTTGCTGCTCATTTTTTTAGTGTATTGTTACCAATGACGACGCTATCCAGTTCCTGATGCCCATCATCCACAGACAGCCACCATCTCTGGACACGAGAGACAATCACATTTGAGAAGAGGTTCTTCATTCGGATTGCAAAACAGTATGATCCTTTGCTGCTATCAAGAAAGACTGCACCCAAGACTGCACCCAGTAGTCCATCAGCAGTAATCCAGTTATGACGCATCATAAGATAAGCCATTAAAATAATAAAGATAGTCTCGAGGCAGGCACTGACTGAAACAAGTCCACTGCCATACAGTCCATGCTACATTGAAGTGCCAAAAAGGGATGTGGAGCTCAGCTGTGCGACGAGCAGTGTCACTGTAATAAAGTGACACGCAAGGCATTAAGTTACAGTCTCTCTTCAAGCTCTTAGTTTTATGAGGATGTTCAAACTTAAATAATACAATGGTTGAAAATGATGAATAGATCAACATAGTAGTCAACATATCAGCTCTGAGAATAAGGAAAAATGCTTTGACATTTAAAAGAACAGTAACTAACAACAGGCATTACAAGTGACATTTAGCTACCCACTAATGGCACAGAGGTTTGAAAGCAGGAAGAGAAGCCAGTGCACGGAGACAGGGTAAAGATTTAAGAGCAGGTACACAGGTTTGGAAGTCAGCTTTATATCTGCACACGTGGCCTGGATTGTTCAGTCTTGAAAAGAGAAGACTTTGGGGGGACCTAAGAGCTGCCTTCCTATACCTGAAGGGCACCTACAGGAAGGCTGAGGAGGGACTTTTTACAAGAGTGTCCACTGATAGGACAAGGGGAAATAGGTTTAAGTTGAAGGAGAATAGATTTAGATTAGATCTTAGGAAGAAAGTCTTCAGTACGAGGGTGGCAAGTTTCTGGAATAAATCGCCCAGAGATGATGTTGCTGCCCCCTCCCTGGAGGTGTTCAAGGGCAGGTTGGACAGAGCCTTGAGTAGCCTGATCTAGTTGAGAGGCGTCCCTGCCCATGACAGGGAGGTTGGACTAGATGATCTCTAAGGTCCCTTCCAGCCTAGGCCCTTCTATGATTCTGCTGTGTGACCCACCTGGGACACGTGGGTGCCAGCACACAACCCCACTGCCCCGTGGCTCTCACCTTCCTTCTCCATCCTGCACCTCCTCCCTCTCCCGCACTGCCACCTCCAGCCTCACCACCCCTCTTGCTCATTTCTATCCTGCCCTTCACTGGAGCGATCCCAGAGAACAGTTCCAGAGCTGTCTCTCCATGCAGACTCCACGTCCACTTTCCCCATTTCTAGTGGAAAGCAGCTTGCAGCACTCAGTTGTGGCTACAATGACAGCTTAACCAGAGACGTAACTCACGGCAAATAAAATAGTATCAAGAATTTCCTGTACTGGTGACATTTCCTGTTCTGTTACAGGCTAATCTCACCCCACAGTTCTCCAAAATACTGCACCAACTGCTTCAAGATGTTGTAAACACCCAGCCAGGGGACAAAAAAAAACCAGTACCCCTCAAAAGACAAAAATTTACGTGAGGACAATTTTTTGAACAATTATGAAAAATGATGAATCAGTTACTGTGGCAACAGGTTCACCACACCAAGCTCGTGTGGATGTACAGCTTAACAGGAGCTCTGGGCAGCAGCAAGCTGAAAGACAACTTCACCTATGCCGTCATACAGGGCGTTCTGCTCCCTAATTGCCACAGGAATTCCCCCTTTCACTCCTACAGCCTCCAAGAACAAAACACCAGCTAGGTGAAGTATAAACCTCCCAACGCTCCTTTTCTCCATGACATCTTTTAAAGCAGAAAATAGTTCTGTGTCCAGACATAATCCTCTCAGCATGAACGTGGTGAGGCTCTCTGGATGTGTGCTGCTTTCCCAGCAGGTGCCTTTATCTCAGACAGATGAAGAAAAGTTAAGATCTGCAGCATCAGGTGTGCACAGTGTTGTGGGAGCAACTGTTTACTGGGTCTGCACAGAATATTGTGGATATCTATCTTACCTCCCACATTTACATCCTGCTTATAAACAATAAACTGCAGCTTTGCTTTCCATTCCCTATTACCGGTAAGGAGCAAAGCATCTGAGCCATCTGACTGGCTAAATCTCTTGCTGGCACATCTCTCTAGAACACTCTCTGCTATGTATGCTGCTACTGAATAATCTCTTTAACTCATATTTTCAAATGTCAGGATTGTACCCTCATTGTCTTGTGGCAGCAACACCATGGAGACAGGTTTCAGATAGCAAAATTCACCCCTTAATTATGATTTCTCACTTGTCCTCTATTTAATTAAGAACCTTATCAATTCAATTCAGTTACAGTTTGAATCTCTCCACTTATGCTATAGCATCCATTACTGGCAATAGGAACTCCTCACTTATCTTCCCACTCTGTGTGCTGAAATCCTAACAGTCTCTGACAAATCCCACCATGGTTTTTTTGGTCATAAACACTGCAGATCTGTAGACCACAAGTTGGTACAATTTGCTTTATGCCACTAGCCTGTTTTATCTGTTCACGTCTCCATTAATCTTGTTATAATACACAACATGAAATTAATGGGGTTTATCAGGAGAAGTGGTTGTTTTTGAAGATCAGTTAGGAGCCCTGTATTTCTAGGTTTTGCTTAACCAACATATTTTATAGTTCACTACAGAATTATTACGAAGTCAAGCACGTTGTTATCCTCAGGTAAATGGTAACATGATTTGCAATAAAACTTAATTGCTAACAATTACTCTGGCAATACTTTATAGAGTTCCTCCCCTTGAAACACTAGAAAACACCATTCATGGCAATATTAGAACAAGTCAATCTCAAATTCTAAGCCTGTTTCCTTCTTACTTCAATATTCATTTAACAATCAGAAATCAGTCAGCTGTTTCACACATTTAGAGCAGAACATTTAAACAACAATATTGCTTCACAAACACTAAGCTGGAAACTGCTTTCTGAGCAATAAAGGAGCAGGCAATTCTGTTACTGACAAGTACTACTTACAGAAAAAAATCACTCTATGTAATTCAAATACATTTCACAGTTGAGAGATCTCAGTGTTATATTTCTAAGCAGAGCAATATAGGAAAGAGAGACTTTAAAAAACATTTTTCACTTCTTTAGATGGTCCCAGTACTTGAAAGACCATGACTTTACGATGAAAAAGAAAAATATGAAACAGCTGACATTAGTTTCTTTTCTCTTCTTAAACCTGGCTGAATAAGATTAGACAAAAAGAAAGGAATGCTTCAAGGACAGGGACCTTATTATACTCACCTGTTGCCAAACACAGCACTGAGCTCATCCAAAACATTGTTCAGCTTCACCTGGAGCTCTTTGAGATGGTCACTTGCTTCTGCATCCAACTGCGGGTGAAAAGAAGAGCACTTAGCTTGAACCCAGAGGGCAGTCTGCTGTCCTTCACAGCACTCCTCCGCACTGCTGAGGCTACTCTTAACAGCCAGGTGAACTATCATCACTGGACTTTGGCAGCCAGGATGCTCCCCTCTGCTGCTTGCTGCTGGTACAGAAGCTGTGAAATCATCAACAAGTATTTGTCTAAGCACCAGGAAGTGGCTTCCCCAGGCTCCTATAACCTTTGATAACTTTCCTGGTATTTGCAAAGTTGAGAAAAAGTGAATGTGAGCAGCCTGTGACCTACAGAGTAAGCAGCATGAGAAATCATCAAGCACTGTGCATCACCTTGGGCTCATGGGTCATTTCACTCCTCTAAGTTTAGAAGGAGAAAAGGCGTTTCAGATTGGATGTTACCAACTTGTGCATTTCTCCATGGATGGTCTTGAAAGATGCTGTTTCACCTTCCACTCTGCTGTCAAGTATTCACATTGAAAATTGACCCAACCACTGCTTTCAGAAGACTGGACTCCAGCTATTTCGAAAATCTGGCCACAGAATCACAGCAGGAACTGTTGTGCGCTGATCACTTTCGGAAAGTCTAGTTTCAAGCTATGTGTATTGTGCACAGGTAGATATACTCTCACACGAAGGCAGACAGCTTTTCATATGCAACTGTTCAGAGGAGACTTCACAAAGCACACAAAAAAAGAGCACCTCAAGCACTTCACAGACACTGCTGACAAGCTGGCACATGCTGTAGGGAAGTGCTTGTTCCATTATTATCAGCCCAAAGCCACCTGTGTTTACACTCAACAGTGCCCTGTGTTTCAGCTGGAGTCATTCCTGCAGCCTGGAAAGAGCTACTCCTGAGCAACCTACCTGCATGTATGCATAACAACACGTTGCTTTGCGATCACTTCCTCTGAAAAATTAACCTGCAAAACAGACTGGCTTTCATATGCAGGCAGGCAAGCTGCCTGTAAAACAAAAACCTCCCAGAAATGTTTGCATTCAGCATTCAGAGCTTCAGCCCTTACCTCTAAGTTAGAGCATTTATTTACAAATGGAATGAGCCAGATGCCAGTGCAGTGGTTAAAAATCAGATTAGATTTTTACAGTATATCCACACATGCAGCTACACAGGATTTGAACATGACAGGAGTTCCCACTCCTCTGTTCAGTGCTGAAGTCCCTCTTTGTATTACCCAGCATCTGTCAGAGAAAGTCAAGCCTTAGGGGACTTGGAATCTGGTTCATTTTCCTGTTGTAAACTGGCATGGAAAACTGACTCTATTAGGCATTCGAACCTGTGCTAATGAAACTCCTGGATTAGAATTTTAAAAATAATTTTAAAATCCTAAGCAAATTATTATTACTTAAGGCTTATAACTTCAGGAATTGCTAGCTCTGATTATTTTTCCTTTAATAAAGTGAATTTTTATTCCTATTACCTTTATAACTCCCTTGCTCTGTGAAGGCAAAAGGAAACTAATATCATGCCAATCAGCAGTCATTCTAGCCAAGCCTGTAGGTAACAAAACAAAACCAGAATCTGCTGGTGGTGGTTTGTCTTGCCCTTATATTAATCTTTGCCTTCTCCTACTCTGTGAAGGAGCAATGAGTCTGGTTTGCTATCTACCATTAACAGCACTCAACAGTTCTCTCATTTTGGCCATTTCTAGTAATTCTGAGCCAGGACCAGTTCATGACTCTTCAAAACACTTCAAGCAACTGCTTCTCCAGTTGAAAAAAAAAAAAATAAAGCCAGGAGAATTTGGCACATGACACTTATTCCTCACTATTTACTTCCTCATAAGCTACCAGATACATGTGTCACGGGTCCAGATGATGTCTGAGGTCAGAATCAACAATTTACTGCCCATGAACCATGCAATTAACACCTTGTTTTACAGTGAGGTGACATGGAGAGCTTGCCAACTAGCTCTAACCTTCTCCTTGCTTTTGTACTTGTTCACTACAAACTGCTCTTCCTGGGAGCAGAAGAAATGCTGATTGCTAGCCCTGTACCACAAGAAGAGACTGCTCAAACAATGCTTTGTCGAGGGGATGAGCTCCATTATCTGAGGCAAGTAACTTCCTCTCCTCTAGAACATCAGCTCACAGCCCTCTGGGTGCAACCAGCAGGAGAGCTGCCCAGATTTAATTCTGAGATGTCCAGCATTACACCTGGGAAGCCAAATGCTGGCTCAGTATCCACCAAGTCCTCTGCCACCCTAGAAAAGCTATTGTCTTCTGAGTCACTGCTGTTACAGAAGGAGGAGTGCACATAGTCCACATAACACATAACTGACCATTAATGCTCAGGTATTGGCACAACTTTGGCTTGAAAAGTACTTTCAGGGAATTACTCGAGTGTTATTTAAGTCCACTAGGAAGGTGTTGGTAGGTGCGTACTACTAAATAACACATTAGCTACACAGTCCCTGGAGCATGTGGTATAACTGCAAAATATTCTCTACCTATATGGTGAGGCACTGATAACAGCACTCAGATGAAACAGCGTTCTGCTGCTGTTGCTCATTCAGTGAATTCCAAGCACATCGGCTATCACTGATAGCAGGAAATGTTACTTGGACTGCATGATAAATCTGGCTGGTAAAGTAAAGCAGAAAGCACTGTTAGGCAGTTGAGCCACTGCCATATGACACATCCAGAAAATTCCTATCTGAAGTTGGAGCTCAGCAGGCTTATGATCTCCATTCTCTGAGGGTATTTGAGATGACTCAGAGGAAGAAAGCTAATGAAAAGTTCTCTGTGCAAAACATGGGACAGTGCAGTGGCTTCTGATATCTGAGCAAGTGCTCCAGTTCCAGTGGAAACAATGGGAGGAGCAGCCATAGGTGTGTGGTCGAGACTGAATGTGCTCTACACAGAATGGAGGTGCATGTGAAAAGAGAAGAAGTAACCCTATATTTACACGTCAGGGAAGAAAGCAAGGCCCTGTTAATGTCCTGCAAAGACCTGGGAGACCTGACACTTCAGAGAACTGGGGCCTTGAAGTCTCAACCAGGCACTTTCAGGGCTGGAATATCACATTCTCTTGCTAATCTGAATGTTGGCATTTACAGCACAGTGTTATAGTGTAGGTTGATCCACTTCTCTCATGGATGAAATAAACTCATTTGCCTGATGGGCTTCTAAGTTTTCCAAGAGATGTCATTAGTTCTTTGGTTTCTACATACACTGAAGCATGAGTGACCAAAATGGGAAGGCTCTTCTGAAGGAGAAACACAGCTCTTTCCTCTTAGAAGGTCAAAGGTGTTATTCAATTCACATCTTAAAGCCTGAGAACGTGCAAAATTGCCAGGTCTGATGTGACATATCAGCAGCTAGAGAATTTTGCCCTGCTATTCTATTTTAGCTTCATGCAAGTTAGAGAGTTCACGTTGCTCCAGGTTGAAGTTGCTGATTTTTGTTCTGCCTCCCTCTACCAGGCCCTGGCAGCTCCTCTCTGCAGAGGTGACTGTGAAGCAGGGAGCTCAACAGATCCAGTCTCCCTTTAGGGACTCACTTTCACTTCATTTCCACACATCTTCCTGCTTTCCTATAAGACTGCGTGCTGGATTTGTGTCTTGGTTTTTTGGTAGCGGCAGAGGGGCTATAAGGGTGGCTCCTTGCAAAGCTTCCAGAGTCTCTCCCAGCCCAAGTTAGTCAGACCCACCTCTGGCCAAGGCCACACCAGTCAGCGCCTCTGCAATCAGTGTATCTAAGAGGGAAAAGACGTTGTGCAACTTCCTATTTCTTTTGTGTTGGGGAGCTCTTAGTTTTGTGAAGGAAATGGGAGGTGAGGCGAGCAACCACGTGGTTGCCAATGTCAGTGAGGAAGGATGGGGAGAAGGGCACCAGAGCAGAGATTTCTCTGAGGCCCACGGTGAGATGGCAGGATGAGACCCTGCAGACCAAGCAGATTAACAGTGGTGAAGGATCCAGGGTGCAGCAGCCCATGGAGGGGACTGTACTCAAAAGTGTGCTGCAACCCCAAGGGAAGTCTGTGCTGAAGCAGTCCATCACTGGGAGGAGTGCAGTCCCTGGGAGGGACCCACACTGGAGCAATCCAGGAAGAACTGTGACCAAGTAGAAAGGACTCACGTTGGAGAAATTCGAGGAGGACTGTCTCCTGTTAGAGGGACATTATGTTTGAGCAGGAGAAGACCGTGAGTTGCCCTCTCCTTGAGAAGGAAGGATTGCTATGGACAACATGTAATGCCCAGACTGCATCGCCAGGAAGAAGGGAGGAGTGGGGGGAAGATGTGTTTAAGATCTGATTGTATTTATTTTTGTACATTCCTACTCTGATCTAATTGATTGGTAAACTGGTGGTGGTTCTGTGGTTTAAATTAAACTGATATATTTTTCCCCAAGTCTACGCTGGTTTTTGCCATTGCCACGAGTTGTGAGTGAGCCCTCCTTGTCCTCAGTCTTGATCCTCACACTTTTTGTTGACTTTTCATCTCCTCACCCCTAAATGACAGCAGTAGGAGTGAGCAAATGGCTGAATGGTTCTTTGTTGCCAGTTGGGTGGGCTCAAACCACGACAGATTCATAAGTAAGGAACCTAGAGCGCTGAATTCACAGCTGCCAGCTTCCCAAATACAAGAGTGGCCTTAACTACGGCACATGGGATACTAAACAGGAGCAAACAGTAGATACCCTAAATTCTTTGATAACATTCTTATCAAGACTTGGTTGCTTTTAAGCTGTCCTGCAATTTTTTACTTGAGTGGTTAATTTAGGATTTAAAATGGGGGGTAACTCTTTCTGAGCATTAAGAGGAGAGTTTCCTGAAGCATTAATTGTACAGATTAGCTTGAAACTGAAGGCATGAAAATTGTATGATGACAATCTGCTGCTGCTCAGCAGCTAATTCTTTGGGTTCCCTAGGCAGTACTTGTCCCTGATACTTACCTCAGACGACGGGGAAATAAAAAGTGCAGAAATGTTTTAAACTAGGCTTCCACAGCACATCTAGATTCTGGCAGTGGGTAATGCAGTACAGCACCTTTTAATTTCAGTGCTGTGAGTTCCTAACTCATGAAAAGCTAAGCAAAATAATGGATTACAAAGAGCCATCTCTCTCAAGGAAAATGAGAAAGGTTTACTCTGGTGTCAGGGATAGTGCACAGAGAAGGCTGAAGTCTGCAGGAAAATTGCAGAGGACATAGAAAACGCAGGTCACATTAGGTTTTACTGTGTAATAAATGAATAATAAAATAAATGGGGACACGTTCAGGCAAACACTAGCAATGAATCTATATAGCTCACTTTAGCACAGAGCTAACTTACAATCTCTGTTCTGTAGGTATAGTGGAGGTGATTCACAGGAATCAAAAGTTTCAAAAGGTATCTATGCACCAAATTTCTATCCAGGACTCACTCCCCAATTTCACTCTTCATTATGATTTTAATGCTGCCACTCCATAAACGCTGCCTTTCCAAAGCATGTTCAGGGATGTCTGAGAATGCCTCTGAGTCACAATGAAGCTGTTTTGATCCAATGAGATCAACACAGCTCAGAAGGGAAATAAAAGTATTAATTATAAATCCTAAAAAATCATTCAAGATACTTCTTTCTATGTGTGCATCATGTATGTGTGTGTGTATTTATACATGCCTTGAGATCTCAAGCACATACTCAAGAGATTGCCTCCACACAAAGCTCTCTAAAGCTCTGCTGCTGTCCTCACTGTTTCTCAATGTTCACAGACCACATGACATTAACACAACAAACCCAGAAATGCTGGGCAATTTTTATGCTATTTAGTGCCTTCTGATGGTAAAGAGTAAGAGAGGGGCAAAGCCACCACTCCTCATTTGAGAGGGGGTAGAGGGGGAAGGCAGGCACTCTATCAAGGAGCCCAGTCTTGAGAAAGAGTAGTAGGCAAGCACTTCTGTTCCCTGTTAGGCCATTACACTGCAGAGTCACTGTGGTGAGCCCTGTCCCTTCATTTCCCTTGCTGCCAATAGGGAATAAGTGATACGGATTTCCGCAGGAGTGTTTTGGACCTGCTGGCAAAGAGCACTAAGTTGCAGCAGTATCTCAAAGGTTTTCAGAGCTGTGCAATGCTACATCTACAGCTGTGGATGGATGGGGATCTGTGAATCAGAAGCAGATGAAGCCACAAGCACACGTTCACTGAAACCAGTCCCCACGGTACGGCTTCACACACGGTATATCTGGCATACCTGTCACAGGAACAACAGAATATTTGATAACTAATCCTTAACACCACCTTTGAGAAAACAAAAAGGTGAACAGTTCAAAGCAACCAGGATGTACCATTATGCTACTTTCAAACTCCCCCAGGGAAGCAGTTCCTTTTTAGGTAGAGCAGTAAGGATAATGCTTACTGTTGTCATGTATAGATGAATATACATCAAATCTGCCACAGAAAGTAAGAACTACCCTTCCTGAAGGAGAGGGTAAAACCTCATAGATGAATTGAGAGGTGTCCCTGCTCATGGATTAGATGATCTCTAAGGTCCCTTCCAATCTAAGCCATTCTATGATTCCATGATTTGCAGCAACATATTTGCATACATGTTCGATTTTCAAAGCTGTTGTCTCATCAGTTGTTACTCACTAGGCACTAATCAGACAAGTGACTACTCAAACTACGACAAGACCTTGTTTACTCTAGCAAAACAGAGGATCTGACAGGTTTCAAGTCAAGAAGCAAAGTACTAAATAGTCACCAAGAGGGAAACCCCTGGGGATAGCAAATAATGCAGGCACCTAACACAACACTATTTATTTCTGGTGATCAGCAGCAGCCTAATGAAGTGGACAAGTGGCATTTGAAAAGAAAACAAAAAAATAACTTAAAAAAAAAAGTTTCCTAGCATGTTTGCCACATTTCTTCCTGTGTGTTTTATTGCTCACAGTCTGGGTTTCTTTCCCCTTTTCTTTGTTTTGATTCCACGGTACAGGGGAAACAGTGGATTTTCTACCTCTCCTACACCTCCTGAGGAAGGTTTTAATAAAGGGCAGAATGCAGAAAAGATGTCTAGGCTAGGAAAAGTAGCCATCAATCTTAATAAATACTGCTTTCCTCCCCTTGTTTAAGACAGTATCAGGTGATTATTTTCCATCTGAAATAGAGGGAAACCTACTTAAAGGCCATAACTATAGAAAATAGTAACAAACTAATTCCTCAATGGAAATTACATGCACACAGATTAAAACTTCACAAATCACTTCAAAAACATTTCATCACAAGTTTATTTTTTCCTGAGAAAGTAGCATTTAGCCACCACTGCTATGACAGCTAGGAACATATAATGCTAGTTCTTGAAGTAGGGCTAAGAAAGTAGGACTGTTGAGATCACTTGCGAAAGAATAACAGCAGATTTTTGCCACTTCATAGAATTCTGCCACTGAGCACAAGAAAGATTTGAAACAGCAGTACAGGCAAAAATTGAGCTTCCCATCAGCAAAGCTAACTTTCCTCTTGGCATACAGGTCATAGCACAGGCTCTACCACAACTTAGCCAAAGAAAATGCACTTAGGCTTTGAAAAGAATTTTTTCCTAACATCAGCATCAGCAGCCTTTTCTTCATCTTCCTGAATCTTGAAAAGCAATGAAAAAAAGAAGAGAAAAAAAAAAGATACATGGATTATGTCAGAGCAGAAACAGTGATCTGAGGGAGGAAAATCTTATTTCTGTAAAAATGGCCATCTCAGAACCAATGGACACATCTGAGTATCCAATAAAGCGTAAGTACCAGACTCTAACTTGCATGTCTGCAATATATTAGATATTGGACATTTAGTGAAAAGGTACTGTCCCACATTTATATGCCATGGAAAATGCTTCAATGTCAGCAGTTCTCAGACCTATCTGTCTGTCTTCAGAGCTGAGAAACCATCAACCATGCCCACATCCAGCCCACACGAGCACTGTATATGCAAATTTTTCTTCCCTTCTCCATGCTATTCAGTGCTTCAAAATGTTTGCTCCTGCACATTTTATGAGAAATTTACTTGAAAATTCTTCAGGCATGGCTGTCTCCTCACACTTACTAGAGTGGCAGGTGTCATGGGGCTCTCCTTATGACTGCAGTCTTCAGGAACCAGTATCATGAAAATAAACTAGTAACTGCAGTAGGAAAGGGTAACACTCAGTCTCACAGTGCACTTACCTCTTTACCACCCATGGCTTCAAACATCTTCTCTAGTTGCACCCTCAGTTGTTGGATGTTATTCATCAGGATGCAGGGCTGAAGGGACAAAAGCAGATGCCTGTTATTGCTCAGGACAGCAACACATTTTCACCAGTGGTACAATCTGTGCCTCAACCCCCTTTCGCAGGTACCAACAGATCTGAGACTCAAATAAGAGGTAGGGCACACAGAGATTTCAGGACCCAACAAAAGACAAGCCGCGTCAATGGGATGGTCAGTTCCAGATACTGTACCAGACCTCTTGTATTTTCCTCCTCAGCTTTATCACAAACAAAACAAATTGTCAAGAAATCAGTGTCAGGACAAGGCCCAACCATCTGCAGCTCATGCCATACCCTTTTAAGAGTCCAAGCTGTGCCACTTTCAGCCTCTTAAGGTGGCAATGCAGCACCATGAAGAGTGTACATCCCAGGTCACAAGGGGAACTGCTAGTCAAAGCTGCAGTCAGAGACACATCTGGGTATTGCCAGGAAAAGTCCAAGAGCAACAGCCAAGGGCAGCCTGAGGAATAGACTCTGCCCCATTATAGGTGAGGTGGAGAGCAAAACCACTGTGGGACAGACCCAGGGTTAAAAAATGTAAGGCGTTGTTTTATTTAACCCACAGAATTTTACTGAATTCAGGATTAAACAGCAAGATAATTAGATGGAGACAACACTAAACCAAGAGTGCTGCTGAGTACCAGATCTATGGGCAATCTGCCCAATTTCATTTTTTTTTAAAAT
This sequence comes from Apaloderma vittatum, assembly GCF_000703405.1. Taxonomy (NCBI): domain Eukaryota; kingdom Metazoa; phylum Chordata; class Aves; order Trogoniformes; family Trogonidae; genus Apaloderma; species Apaloderma vittatum. Next base: position 96,473 of record NW_009696028.1, read on the forward strand.
CACCTCTGTGACACACAAGGCAGACAGGCAGAGTGGAAGTCAATTTGCAGGCGACGTGGCAACCTCCAAGCCCTGCAGCTTACCTCCAGGAGCTACATTTATTTTATGGCCAAATGGGAATTCAATCTGCAAAAGCATATGAATGATGATAAAAACAATACTGAAAATACTTACACTGTCAACATGGGCAGGTGTAACCTGAGAAAGTTGGTATCATTAAGATAATTATGTGATTCCTTGGGGCAGGAGAAGCTCAGCATGACTCACCAGTTTCTCCTTGGAACAGTAGGACTGGAAGCTTTTGGAGAGGATGTCAGCATACTGCATCAGCACTTTCCCAATAGTCTGTGTAGACAAAATGTGAATACTGTTACACATCCTCTATCACTGCAAGAGAACTCCAGGAAATAATTTTTTTTTAAAAAAAATCATGCTGTTTTGCATCCCACTAAGGGAAGATAAACAGTTGCATGTTGAGGGTATTACCTTAGCAAACCTCCTATTATAATGAGCAACAATGACAGGGTCTGGACACTCCAGCTTCTTAATGATCTCAAAGCTCTGATTGAGCTGCGTGAAGACGTCCACCACTGAGCAAGAGAATAGAGCATGCTCGGATGTTTGCTGAAACTAAAACAGAAGTACAAAAAGTCATTCTTAGACAGAAGGATCTGAAATACACCCATTTCATGGGTGACTCCATCATCTGTCTTGTTGGAGGCAGAGCAACTTTATCAAAACACACATCTTCCTCAGATTACTCAAAAGCTTTCTAAAAGGCCCAGAGGAGCTAAAAAGACAGTTCTGTTGGGTTATAAGTTTACTGTACTTCACCAACTATAGCATGACATGCACCAAGAAAATGCAGCATGGTGCAAAGACCCTTAATGAAACACATTGCCTGCCAGTTAATGAGGAAATGAAGAGAGACTAAAGAGCTTTTTTTATTTTTTTTCTTAAAATTTAGATATTAAAGAGATATTAGCATCACAGACTACAGTGCCAACAGTCATTGAACAAATGGGAATACTCAGCAAATTAAGAATAAGATTACTCTGTCAGTGGATTAAGGTCACGTTCTCACTGCATGATTAAGTACATGCAAAATGCCTTATATTTCAACTACCTCTCACAGAGAGATAAGAGATCACTAAGCCATTGGCTGATAGATTAATAGCAGCAGAACAGAACAGACCTAAATGAATGATATCCACCTTGCTATTAAACAGTTCTCTGTGACCTGTAAAAAAAGTCTCAAAATAAATGAGTTTCCCAGTTGTTTAGCAAGCAAAAAGGGCTGTAAGACAGTTGACTTTACAGTGGTGATGTTTAGTTCTGGGAACTGAAAGATGTAACACCAAGTCCTCCACTTAAGAGTGACCTACATACCCCATCTTTTTTATCTCTCTCCAGAGCACCATGCAGGAATTCTAAGGAAACATCTTCATTTTCATCCAGCCACTGCATCACAAACTGCTCAAACCACCTGCAGGAGGGACAGGAGACATGGTAAGTTACAGCAAGAAATAAGAGTATCCCAGTGAGACTCATTTCAGCCAGCATTGTGAAAGCTTGCCACTGTTAGATGTCTGAATGGTGTTACCTGTGTGTACAGCCAGAGTTCCCAAAAATACACCCACCTGTACACAAGGTACTGGTGATCAGGGCCTGTACCAACACTTGGGCTGAACCAGAACACAGCCAGGCCCAGCCTCTGCAGACTCTTGGTCCTGAGCCAGTTTTGTTTTTCTCTCCTCTCTTTCCTCTTCCTTTGGTACTTTCCCCTTTTCTCCCCTTAATCACCACCTTTAACTTCTCATCATCTCGGACAACTTTGTCTCTTCTTTGTCTTTCACCCACGTGCCAGACAGGGCAAGGGAGACCTCCAAACGCACTATCCCTGCACACGCAGTCCTGTGTCCATCTGGGTGTAACACCTTTCCTGTGAGAGCTGCAGATGAGTATAAAGGGAGGGAAAGAAGTGCCTGTTTTAAAGGGCTCTTCATCCACTTAATCTGCAGATACAGACATTATTTCCAGAGTGCCAGGAGAGAGAATTAAGGCTGGAAGTTTTCTCCACTTGAATTCTGCTCTCCTTTTCCCCAAGCCTTCTCTAGGACACCCTCCCATTTCTACGGGCTGCTCATCTCACTGTGAAGATGCTTCAGTAAGACTTGTGGAGACAGTAGGGCTTGTAGGAAGCTGGCCAAGCCCTGTAAGCAGCTCTTCATTGTCTTCTTTTAAATAAGCACAAACTTAGTTCATTTTAGCCTTTGGACCAATAGTCTTGGAGCATGGTCAAGCCCTCAGAACAGGTAGGTCCTAGAAGCAGGACAGTAAAGTTTGTCTCTGCTCCTTCTCCTCACTTAGGAGGATAAGCTGAAGCAGCCACTGCTGTATCTCAGGGAGATGCTTTACACCATGTGGTGTCTGGAGCTACCTCCCGCATTGAACAGAAGGCTTCTGCACAACCCCACCTTGGCCAAATAAACAAAGTGAGACGTGGCTTCAGTGGTGGTCATCCCGCTGTTCCCTGCTCTGTGGGACATATTCACGTAGTACAAAAGGGGAGGCATTGTCTGTGCTGAAGTAACAACATAGTACTTACAGCTTTATTTAAATGTCTGTCTAGGATGTGTAGTGTGCAAGAGCCAATCCATTGCAGCTGAAGGAAATCTTAAATTCAAATATTATTAAACAGCATTCACAAATAAGCAAAAAAAGTGCCCATGTGTGATTTCAGTCCATACAAAAGAGTATTATATGAGCTTCACAGAATACAGCCCCCTCTAAACAGGCAGCTGTGTTCATAAAGACTGTGCTAATTATGGGTTGAGTTGCAAAGAACATGAAAGCATGTGCCAGACATGAGAGGCAGATCAAGAGCAAATTCACAGACAGAGCATACCAGATAGCCTCAAATACTCCCTACACTTTGAAATATAAAGCACATCAATGCTGATATTGAAAATTGTAACTGACGCAGTGTTAAATGCCAGCAGCAACCTGTCCGCGCAGCCTTCCTTAATACAGACAGCAGCAGTGGAACATCGAGACAGACATACAGACTTGCTGCATTCTGGAAAAACTCCTTTTGAATAGCACCTTGGGCTCCTAAAAGTCAATGTATTTTGGAGTCCATTGTAAGTTTTTCGAGCCTTCAACATTTTGTTTTAAACTACAATAGCATATTTTAAAGCAACAGCTTAAGCCTTCAGAGAGAATTCAAGGAGACTTCACAAGGAAGCAAGCACACACGTCCTCAACATGCTTCACAGTTTCCAGGCTGCAAGTTGCTGACAGCCTCACGCGTCACAGGCCCATGTACAGAGAGGACTACTTGTCCAGATGACACAATTTTCACTCCTACAGCTAAAGCAACTTGCTGATTATCAAGCACCCTTAGTTACTGCACCACACTCATAGGAAATGGCCGATCACTGTTGAGAACGGTCACTGCCCTCTTTCATGGCTATCATGTGTTGATATACAAAATCAAGTGCATAGGTATCTGGCTGTCTTAGCAAATTTTCTAAACAAAGATGGCACGGAGAAAAGTACTGCTGAGTGGCTGGTGGTGGTGTGTTTGCTCACCCTTTCATTAAAAAAAGCATTACCTCCAGAAAGAGGTTTAATATGGATGTTTTAGTGCAAGGTGAATCACTTAGTACAGGAAATCCTGTAACTACATTTGCAAAGCCAGACTCAACTTTTTCCTTTATTGGCTGGCAGGAAAACACAGGAGTTATAAATCATCTATAAATATTTCCAGTCCCTGGGCACATTCAGAAACAAAATGTGTTCTGAGCTGTAACACAAACTTAGAGTTACCTTAGGCCAAATACCTGTTGCAGTGTTTTACTATGAGGTCCTGGGCTGCTGAGCAAATGAGAATTACAAAGGCAATATATCTAAAATGATATTCAAAATCAGCTAGCACAGAAACTAACAAAAAAATTAATCAGATTTCACGCAGAAATAGCTTCAAAATGCTGTTATATGGCAAAAAACTTCTCGTCTGCTTCAATTATTGATCTAGATGCAAACGCTATAATGACTCATGGACCAGCACACAAGGCAGGTGCTGCTTCAGAGACATTCTGTGCTTGCAGGGGTCAGGACAGCCCAACTTGAGACAGCACAGACAACCTCTCCAAGCGACATTTGCACAGAATACGCTTCGGTTCTGCCTGCCAGGAAAGCAAGTGGTGCTTTTTGACTAATTGAAAGCTTACCTCTCTTGGTTGCACTACAGCAATGTAACACAAAGGGCTCGAGTTTCAGCTTGGCCGTGAGCCTGGTTCCTGTGGTCTCAGACTTTACAGGGGAACTAATCTTGCTAATTTGCTGTGTTGATGCATGTGGGTACCCAATGAACATCCTGTGGGCCTTGAGAAGTGCAGAGGCAAGAAGATAGGCAAGGCTTCAAAGAGTAAAAGAATAAACACCACGTTTGATGAAGTGAGCCAGAATAAGAAGACAGGATTTCAAAAGAAGGAATGCCTTCCTCCACTAGAGAAGAGGTACTCTCCAGTACAGCTAATACTACCTGAATACCAACATAAGTATTAAAACCAAACATAGAGCCCTTCCTGACGCATCTAAAAGGCTAGAGTTTTTCAGAAACTGACACTACACAGATTTTAGCTGGCAGTTAAAATGTGAAGAGAGGAAGTTTTGAAGATCTGCTCCCAGCTATGTTGCTACTTCCGTTTCAGAAACTGCTGATGAATTTTGAAAAATAAAGGGAGTATAAAAACTTCAGCTTCAATACTTTGGAGTCTTCACTTTACTCAATCATATATCAAGGCTATCAGAAAAGTAGTTTCTTATAGTTCCAACACAAAAAGTAAGTTTGTGGATAGTCTTTTATCTGTCAAGAAGATAGACAGCTCAGCTGTTCTCTGGACAGCAGCAATTCAGTTTCACCTCAAGAGTTTACTGATACGCAAAGCTGATGTGTGAACTCCTTTGTTTAAGGAAGTTTCAAGACTAGAAATACTTGTGAAGAAGAAAAGCAAAGGATGAGAGCACACTGCTGTAGTTGATACCAAGGGGATATTTCATGACAGGTGGAGGTTATGGTTGAAATAAACATCAAGTATGTCTGACAATGTGGCTACTGTATAAAAATACAAGAGTGAAGTAACAAAGCCAATGGTTGAAAATGCACAAGCACTGAAGCTCTACCAGAAAGGCCTACAAAGCAGAACTGTCTGCAAGACCGCAGAAGGAAACTTGTGCCTCATTATCCTGATTACACAGGAGAAAAAAGAGAGATTAAGAATATCTCATAGCTTGCCTGAGATTGCACTGACTCAGAGGTACAGCAAAGAGAATGGGGCTTCCGAGATTGTCACTCCAGCACCAAATTCACTGAGTTAATGCCTCTCGCTGACTTGATTTGTTCAGCAAGGCCATAGTCCAAGCCCAGCAATCATTCTAACTGCCTCTGGTCTTATTAGTATGCAGCTAGCACCAGGCTTGAGGGACTGTGTGCACCACAGGATGGGAAGAGAATTCAAAATGCCAAATCGGGAACACAATCCAAGCAAGATTATTTTGTTTCAAGAGGGGCAAGTGCAAAGTACTGCGTTTAGACAGCAGTAAGCAGTCACATACAGGGTGGGAAGGACATCTAGGTAGGACACACTGTTGAGGGTGCCTGGGGGCTGGATTGTGGCCCACTGAGAGCGTCACTAGTCAACTATATCACTGAAGAAAAACACCAAACACAAGAGACTGCTATCAACCCACCATGTGAGAGCAGCAGCAGCACTGCCTGCAAGGCAATGCAAGGTCTAGATGAAACATCAGTATGTAAGTCTGAGTGTTGTTGTATGTCCAGACACCGAGAAGCTGGAGGGAGGAAAGTAAATCTCACTTACAAGGAAAGCTGGAAACAAATGGGAACGAGCAGAAGATTGAGAAGGGACATGAGAAAAAGCATTTTTCTCTTGTAAACCAGGAACCATTTGTTCTCCATGACTAGGCTCATATAACAAGCTCAAACAGAAGCAAGAAAGATTTGGAGGGGGAAAAAGGTGAGCGTGCTAAACCCCAAAACCCAATGCAGAGGTAGCAGGGTTAATGCTACGCCAAATGTGGGATGTGAACTACAGTATTCTCTCTAGGTTGCTCAGACAACTTTTTGGGCTCATAAACTTCTTTTAAAGTTAAATGAAAGTTACCAACCACTGCTCAGAGCTTAAGAGCAGCGGCATCTTTACTCACAAATCCCGTTCTGCATGTATACCTATGACAGCCATACACCCACATACAGACACATACAGCACATACAGATAAAGCTGTACCTATTAACATAAGAATGTAAGTATATGTAATAATTTACCAAGCAGGCATAAAGTGGCTTCAAGAAGGTCCATGCCATTGATAAAGCTTTTGAGATCTTGGAACATACCATACAATAAGGGATTGAATTGTGTCAGGGACAGTGGCACAGAACACCAGAGGGGACAAACGTGTACATAAACACAGAAAATCAGGAGTGAAGAAGTGGTGTATCATGAAGGCAGCTCCAGGAGAACCAAATGACTACGCTCAAGGTAGCACAAGGAGACAGATACTGGGGATTTACTACAGGAGATGTAACACACTCACGCTGGATATTCAGGCACTTTTCCCTTGAAGGCAGGCAGATCACGAACATATTCATTGTACAGCCACTTGACTTTGAAGTGTAAATTCATATAGTCTGCACTTTTACACAGTCTGTGTTTCTCATGCTCTGTAAGGAAGAAAAAAAAAAAAGCAGTTAGGTCTAAATTTACCACTGCATAGGCACAGGAGGGTCTTATAAAGCATGTCCGCAGTATGCAATGGTTTTGAGGATGAAGCACCTACAGAGCCACCAAATCTTCATGACACAGCATTTTAGCATCAGGCAGGCGTTCCTGGTGGTTGACTACTGGAGGTCTGGAGTTTATTTCTGCATCTCAGATTAATACTCCAATTTGTTAATGGCTGCTTGGCTGTCAAAGCAGTAAAAACAGAGCAATCTCTTCTGGCTTTTCCATTTAACATACGACAGTCCAGATTTCATCTTTGCAGGAAACAAGTCAAGGAGAGAGAATCTGTTCATTCTTGGATATAAACAAAGGCAATACCAACATGTTACATACACTACAGCCCCTCAGTGATAAAAGTGGAAAGCATCAAGCTCTTTAGAGTCTGACAGCGTGAATCACAAGCAAATTCAAACAAGCTGCACAGGAGCTGGAGCCGTCCCTGATCCTTAGTTTGGAGAAGCTCGTGACACTTCTCTTTCAGAAGGCAATCATTTTTTTATTTGTACTGTCTTCCTGACCACAGTCCACTGAAGTGATTCACAGATATCTACCTGCTGCAGAGCCTCTTCCTCCTGCCAGGCTGCACTATGCTTTTGTACCAAGGCTATGTTATGACAATCCAGTTCCTCCATGTATAACACACATGCTTCCACAACAGGACCATTCCCACACAACCATGCTGCTAAAGCACTTGCCCTAGTCAGACCTACATGTCTCCAGATATCATCTCCCAAGACCACTGCTCCTCTTTCTCTCTCACGATTAAAGTATGCTCTGTGTCTTTGCCCAAGCCCTTCACACCCTACGTCCACGCTAACATCTTTCAGCAGTTGACTCCCATCCCCGATCGGCCCACAATCCTTGTTTTTAAACTGCTTGTTAAGTTCTTCCAAAAGCATCTCAACGTTTTTTCCCAAGCCACCCCACATATGCTTACACAGGCAGCTCCCCTTCTACTGCACTGCTTTTATTCAAAATCCTTGGTGAAAAGAATAAAATTCATTCCTTTTTCATGATGGTAAGAGGACTCAGTAGGCAGCTTTTGCCTGGACTGCGATGCTGAACTATCATCAGCTGATCAATTCTCCACCACCGCTCCCTGGTGCTGTCTGTCCGTACCCATCACTTTCTTCTGCCAAGCTTCAGCAGCATGAACACACATTGTGCCAGGCTTCTTTGTTCATTCTCGCACCACAGCAAGCTGCTAGTCCATGACTACAGCCTGAGATATGAGAGTAAAACACAACATGATCCTGACTTAAGACTCAGGTGTTGTTTCTTTTTCCCCAAATTTGACTTTAGATGCACTTTCCTACATTTTATGTGGTTACACCGTTATTGATCTAACTTTCCAATGGCATCTCTGTGGACATGTAGACAGGGTGCAACTATTGTCAAAAAGTGGAAGTCTTTCCCTTAACTTTGAATGGTTTTAATACACGACTTCTGTACAAGCATCCAGTACCTGGACAGATACATGCAAACATGAGCAATACACACTATGGCTATTCATCAGTAGAAAACACATCTTAATAACATAAAATGGCTTTCTAATAAGTTACTTTACAGATACTCTAAGCTTATCCTGCAGAATCATAATCTACTTTCATGTAAGCATGAATTCTTGCAGCTATTTCAAAACATTAAGAAATATTCGCACCTTTCCTGAAGCTTAAAAAGAAAGAAAAGGCCAAATAAAGAAAAAGTAAAGAAAGGTCAAATAAATTATGAATTTTCCAACTGGAAACACAAAACCGACGAATTTTTCATGCATAACTATTTCATAAGCCTTATCAACTCTCAAGGAGTGGAACACACCAGCAAGTTGCTTGCAGATTTCTGTAACAGTGTAATACAGATTTCCTACAATTCACATGTAGCAGATCCACAGAGATATAATCCTGGGGAAAAAGAAACTAAAACCAAATCAGAAACCCTACCTTTGTTTTAAATAAATTAAAATGTTCAATATCTGAGAGGCATAGTCTCTAGGAGTGACAGTTTGAGGAACAAATTACTTTACATGTGTACTATGTCACATCTACAATGATCCACTACTCTTCACAGTGAATTCGCTTATTGGAGCCGAAGAAAGTCCATTCCTGTTTCACATTAATAAATCTAGTATCTTTCTTGAGTACTAAGGAAGTATGAGTACACTCAGTGTCTGAATTGCTGACCTCCCTTCAAGAACAACTGCAGAGGAAAATGCAAAGCTCTCTCTGCAGATCTAAAACTGGAAACAAACACAGCAATAACTGTGCCTGCTTAGCTCTCTGAGAGAGGGAGGAAATCAATGGACAATTATAACTTCATTAACTGTGATGTGCACTGCCATCCAGGTGCTGTTCCGACATGGGGAACAGTTTCCTGCAGAAGGAAGGTCTGACTTGGAAGTAAAAAAGACTCTAATCAGATTCAAAATTAAGTAGTGCCCTAAAAGCAAGTAATTCTAGCCTTTTTCTGGTTTCTAGGACATATAAAACACTACTAAGTTGCAGAAGAGGAAGACACAAAGCAGCCACAGAAGCAGAAGCCCAAGGACTGCTACCAGGACTACCTACCCATCTAAGTAGTAAAGGAGAGGCTTGACACGAATGGGATAACACTACGGGAAAGTAAAAGAAAGGAGATCTTACCACCATAAAAGAGAACTTTACGTATGCGAAAGAAAGGTGGGGCTTGTGACAGAGAAAAGACAAAAGTGAACCATAACCACTCAAACGCACCAAAGAAAGTCAACAAAGCCCCCAAACCCCCTCAGCCCAACAGCTGGTACAATCTGCTTTCTCCCTTCAATGCACCCTGCATTGTTTTGATCAGCTGCTTTATTTTGCAGAAGGAAATGTTTAGGAGAACTTGAATGTGGCATAGAAAAGCATCCACTAGAGGTATACTTTGAAGCCCCATTTTAGAATAAGGGAAGAGCATGGCATGGCAGCCATCAGTCTTAGCACATTTCTGTTCTGCTTTATCACCTGATGGCTTTTAAAAGCTTAGTGGCAGCAACAGTCCAAGAGTGCACAGACATTTCCAAGTAGCTGCTGTGTTTTACCCTGAAAAGAGTGCAGAGTTCCGTAAGTCTCTCATTTCCAAGTAGCTGCTGTGTTTTACCTCGAAAAGAGTGCAGAGTTCTGTAAGTCTCTCACGCTTCCTCAGCAGATTTCACCTGCAGTCTCCTCCAGAGAAGAGCTTTTAGGGTCACTGAGGCCATATTATTAAGGCATTAATAGAGAACTGCTTCCTAGCAGCACACTTTCTAGTGTCATGCCCAGTTCTATTTTTCAGGCAGAGAATCGGACTTCTACCATATCCTAATCTGTGGATTTCCTTCTTAATTGTCAGCCTACTTTTCATGGGTTAGTTTCTACCAAATAATGCTGAATTTCTGCAAAGAAATTCCAATAGGTACTGAGGCTAGTAAAGCATTAACACTTTAGACAGCTGGCATCTGTGCGTGCATCTGATTCCCCTTCCCCCTATTAGAAGTGATAATGTGGCAGAATGATTTATTTCAATCCTGTCCACCAAGCCTACTCAGTTTCTCTTCCCATCAGAGATGCTTCCAATTTGCAGCTCTCCTAACGTATCCAAAAGAAGATGAAACATTGCTGTCAAGGAAGACATTGATTTTCCATTACTGTCTTTTAATGCCTTTCTAGTAAAGAAAGGAAGACATTGATTTTCCATTACTGTCTTTTAATGCCTTTCTAGTAAAGAAAGAGCAGGAGCCCTGTTTGCTTGGGGTGTTTGTGCTTTCTGGCACATGGAGGTTTCAAAGGAGATGGTGAGAAAACCAGTAACTGCAGTTACCAGTAGGCTGACAAGGAGGCGATGTCCAGCTGCTGAGCACTGATCAGCACCCCTGAGGTGGAGCTAGCTGTGTGACTTAGAAAAATCATTCTCTACACTACAGTGCCTCCAGGGTAGCATGATCTTGCCAGCCAAGCCCAGGTCACACAACACATCGATCCCATCTGTTTTACTCTTGTGTTGATGGGGAACAAGGGACACTTTTCAGTGCCTCACCCTGTGCTGCTCTCACCAGTAAGGAGGGAAGGGTCAGGTCTGCTCTTCATGGTGCCCTGAGCTTTTGATGGAGAGAAAACAAAACAAGCAGGGCAGATCCTGGAGCTTTTGCTCTGTCTCAGAAGCTGAGTCTCCTTAGGGGAGATGAAGGCAAAGTCAGCCCTGCAGTGCACTTGCCTTCCACCAGTCAAACACACTGCTGCCATGACTGTTGCTACCAGCTGCTGAACACATTTGAAATAGAAAAAAGGCATTTCATTTTCTTGATTTGAACATTTTACACATTAGCAATCTAACTCTTCAGAAGGTGCCCAAAGGACACATGCTGCAGCATCCATAGGCTAGCGAGGCTTTAGGTTCTGAAGGCGCTAAGCCCTGTATTCTAGGTATAAATTAGGATTCATATGTTGCCCTGCACAGGCTGCATAGTGTACAAGGGCATAAGCTCCATCTGAGAGAGGTACAGTTAGCTGCCAGCCATGGGGATAAAGCAGAACTCACACAGCCAAGCAGTGCTCTCTAACTCAGAGAAGCCATCTCCCACCTGAGCCTCCCAACCCTCTTCCACACTGCATACTGGAGAGCAATGTCAAAGCATCAGGCTGGAAGGAGGGCCAGTTTCACGCAGCCACACTTGCACTCTTTCTACACCAAACTCATTCCAGGACTTCTAAGCTAGAAGAAAATCTACTGTTACCGCAGAGTGAAAAGGCCAGAGACCCTCAAGTGTCCCTTCAGCCAGGAGGAAGCAGTAGAGTCACACGTGAACTGGAGCTCTGACTTCTGCAGTTACTTTTCACCAGACACTATCAGCATCTTAATGCCTGGGACTCAGCAAAAGTACTATTGCCCAGAACTGCTCAGAATATGGGGTACCATCAAAAAAACAACCGGAGTGACTATGTGGAACAGGAGTCTCCTTACAGCACATACCCTCCAATTCTGCAGCATTGGTTACGGTCTTTCAAGTTTTCTTTGCAGATCTGCTCATCACTGGCATAGAACTACAGGACACTAAAGCTAATATTAGCAACTACACCCAAAGCGCTAAAACTATGAGTAATGTTTGAAAGTCTTTTGCATACTCACAGCTACAAACTCTACTAAGGAGCATGAACTTACCGCTTTGTGAGGTGAATGAGCTCATGTTATCTAGAACTTTACAAACAAAACATAAGGGTAAACACCATGAAGAAAGTTAGAAGAAAATTAGAAGCAAGTGTTATAGTCTGGGGTCATGTGCACATATCTCCACAAAATAGACTAGCTTTTGTTGCAAAGCTCCTGATGCACAGAGATCTTGAGGGACACCAGAAATGTAACCAGCGATTACACCATAACTGGCAAGAAAAGAATACGAAACTCTTGGTGTAGTTAAAATGGTAGAGAAATTAGTAACACAAATGAGGGATGACAGAGCCAAGAGCTGAGGACAGCAAAGCTAATAATCATCCTTCACATCACTTAATCTGTTTCCTTTAATCCTTTTTTTCCCACATTTTTAAAAAATGCAGCAAGTCAATCCAATCATCAGTATTTAAAATACATGGAGTAGGACCTGTAAGCAAATTATTGCAGAGCTTGTTCTAAAGTTTCTGGAGAGCAAAGCAGTGAGGAATCACGCTTGCCTCTAACAGAATTCTGCACCCTGAGGATCTCTTTGATATACATTTGGGTGAGCAGCACACCAACACAGACTCGATCATTGTTCAGTCCTTCTGTAGGACTTGCGCAGTAAAAGTACAAACACATGCACCGTGCAGTTTTTTCAGTTTTCATTCAAAAAACACTCTTTTTGTCAACTTTTCTAACCAAGTATTTTGAAGAGGGATGGTCTTGCAGCAAGTATTTACTAAGCACTGATGAACTCCTGAGTGGAAAAATTATGCCAGTCCTTGACTTAAGAAGCCACAAGTGACCAGAAGGTCAGGAAATTCTAAAATAAGCCCACATTCACCAGGGTGAGAAGGAACATGGTATGAGATGTGAACAGAGAAAACGTGGGAGGTAGAGTTAACCAGGGCACTGGCAATCAAACAGAGCCATTTAAAAGAAGAAAAAAAGTTTAGTCAACATCATGTCCCTTTTGAAAGTCGAATTCACTCAACCAACCAGTTAACCTTTTTGCAGCTGCATTTTGGATGTGGCAAGGGAACGGAACCTTTGGAAAGTCAGCAACTACACCTGTAGAGATTCAGTTCTCACGGCTGCTGATAAAGAAGAAAGAAGATCTGCACTCTCAGTACATAGAAGAGCAAACTGCATTAAAATTCCTGAGGGTGATCACACAGGGGTAAATAAGGACAAGATGGAAAAGGGAGCCCAAGTGGTTTGCAGGAGCACACAGTTTCTAGCGAAAGTGAACACGGAGTTATCACAGTTGCCTTATCTCTAACACTTGAAGAAGTAGTGACAGACAAAATAAAAGAAAATCGTCAATATAGCAGGTTTCAGTCCTTCCAAGTGTCTGCTCTTAAATCAACACAATCTCGCAAAACAAAGGCACTGTGGGGTACAAGCATATATAAAAAGTTCCTAAAAACAGAAAGTAAGAACATTTCATCCACACCTGCAGCCAACTGAATTCAAGCCTAGAGCTTGCAAAGGGTGTCACCCCATGGCACCATCTCTACCTTGCTACATTGACAGATACCCCAAAGACTGCCCCCAAAGAATAAAAATGCAGAAACGTAGCAGCAGCAGGTTTTTTTTTCTAGCAGTCTACAGTAAGAGTCTAATAGGCTGTCACTCCTGTAAGTGAGCTCAGATCAAATTGGGGACAAATGGATTGAGGGTAAATTTAGTGAGTGACCAAAAGCACTAACTTGACTTGGTTTTGGAATACAAATACAGCAGGCATGCTACAGGCAGCACTGGCACTTTGGTTTTATCAAATAACACCTTAGAGTTGGATCATAAAGCCTGGCCTGGGAAATACTGGGAAAACAACCATTACTGCAGCTGCAGAGCTGGTGGTAGCTGGATTCGTTCTGAAGATGATTGCATTGTGCAAATGAATTTATAGAACTAAAACCACATTCAGAAACTGTAATTGACCACGAAAACAGTTCTGCAAGTAGCAGAACTCCTGCGCTCTGCATATCTAACTCATCTTCAGAAACAGTAAAATTTCTCCTGTGCTAGGAGTTGATGGAATTATGCAAAGTTTAATTCAAAATTAAGACGTTTGCAGCAGGATTTGTTCTAACAACATGTTTCTGCCAATGGGTTAGACCACCTGTGCTGCATCAGCCAGGGAACTACAGCCACGGCACAACCCAGAGTCCACCTATTTCTCCAGGCTTTTTTACCATTGTACATTGCAGAAAGAAGCTACTGCTCATCTAAGCTATAGTATCCTCAGGTTGAAGTGAAATTCTGATTTCAAATCAGCTGGGATGACAATGAACAGTTCTCAACACAGTCTGACACACAGCTCTAGAGCTCCTGCAGATCTTGGCCTCGATTCTCACCCACAAATCAGCGGTCTCTAGACAAATTCCAGGCAGTGGTTAAGCCTCATTCACAGCAAACGAATGGAGATAAGAGATCAGCAGTAAGTCAGCTAGCAGCAGTGAGGAATTCTCTTACCTTCCATGGCATATTTCATATCCTGGGCAAAAAGGCTCCACATCACCTCCGCGCTGATCTTCCCAACAGCAAGCTCCTGAGGAAATCTGAGGGGACATTTGGGAAAGGCTTTGGTGTGTATCAGAGCAAAGGGCTCTTTATTTGTCCCTGAACTAAAAGACAAGCTGAAAAGCTTAACACTACAGATGCTTCCTTCACCCTAGATGAATGACTAGGTGAAAACTGGACTGGACTCAGTGGTATGGATTAAATAATCTAATAACAACACTGCTGTTGAGACAGGTTTTAATGCAAAAAGCCATGTCCTGGATGTCTCTTCTCAAAGAGATGCATACAATAATTCTGGGAATGTGATATCATTGCCCTTGCACCGTTTTCCCCTTTCTTCTTAGTATTTTTTTGACAGGTGAACACTACTCAGGTGTTACTGCTGTGTTAAGTCAATGATCACCTGAGCAAAATCCAGCTCTTTCAATATAATGCCCTGTCAGATATCCCCCTCTCTCCTGCCCTGTGGGACTGCTGGAGGAGTATCCACCAGTTAAATAGACCAGTTTCAGGTTCTTTTTCAATGCTGTGCCAACCCCACACAATGCAATCTCCCCGTGCTGCAATGAATGTTCCTAAACCACGGCATCAGGTGTTGTCACCACGGCATCACTGTGTGCATTAATGTGCATCCCAGAACTGCTCAACATCAGAAAAAACCAAAAGAACTCTCACCCTATTTTCAGGTGCCTCCCTGAGTTCAGGAGTGTAATAATCAGGGTGTTTGTGCTTGAACGTCATCGTAACTGAACCTTTTGAAACTCTTCCATCTCAATCAAAAAGAGTTATTTATATAGACAGAGACAGATAAGACAGAAAGACAGACAGACAAGATAAGTACATCTATAAATACACAAGTGACAGAAGAGATAGAAAGCAGTTTAACAAACAAAGCAGAGCACACAGAGGCTAGCACTGGCCGTAGAGGATTTGGAAGACTCTTACTGATTCAGGACTGGGGTATAAGAATTCTTATCCTCTTCTATGATGGACACTATCAAAGTGATGAGTTTGGGCCAGAAATCCAGGTTCCTGATACTGGGGCCCTGCTCCTCTGGAGGAAGGTCCTGATTTTTGTTCTGGGAAGGAAGCCATTGGAAAACCCGTGTAAATTTAATATTGGGAAATATAGACCAGCATACAAACTCAAAGCACTAAGCGCCTGTGGACCCCTTCTTCTGAAGAGCTTACAGTTCTTAATGTCTGCTGACAACTTGAGTGATATAATGCAAAACACAGTAAAATGCCAAACCACGTTGCTTACTGGTGGCTCCAAACCCCAGTAATCCTTGTTTCGTGCTCTACCATGCCAGGAGAAGGTCAGGCTCCAGGAGACCTGCTGACACATCATTTGCTCTACGCTTGTTCCAAACACTTGCTTTTTAGGCACCTGGGTTGATGACTATATTTGCATTGACACATAGTGTGTGCATTACCACAGAATAGCTAGTAGAACTCTCACAGATTTGAAAACAGTCTGTGTCTACGGCTACCTCCTAAGACGAGTCCAGGACACTGGGTGCTAGAAAACAAGATAAGATTTCAAAGCTTGATGTTTATCTACGCTAAACATGGTTTTTTGATCACTCTATATTTCCTCTAGTTGGCTTTTACTCAGTCAAAGCTGCATCAAACCTTTCCTTCATAAAAATCTGCTCATGAAATAAAATAGCTGAGGCAGGCAAAATGAATTGTAACAAGTGTAAAACAATTATCATCCTACATTTACTAATTAGTGCTCATTAATTGACTACAAGTTTCATGCATTCAGAAGATAACAAGTCACATGATTCTGTTTGCATTGGCTTTTTATGTCAGTATTCTTGTTATTATCTTAAGAAAATCAGGAACTTTGATTTCTCTCCGCTTATCAGCTACTCACCAGATCTGTCTGGTACTCGCGACTATACAGCTCATGACAGTTGTTGAAAATGTACTCGTAGGTGGAGTTCAGGCAAGCTTTTACACAGTCCTTCACTACCTGGCTGGCTCGGGGTGGACTCTGCAGCTCTTGGACCTGGAAAGAAGATCACAAAGAGATTCAAAGAAAGTACAGTTTGTAAATCAAACAGGGAAAGAACATGTCACTGGTTGGGGAACTACCCAGGACTCGGTGGATCTGCTTTCAGCAACCTGCGCTATCAGCAACCTGCAACAATGAAGGGGTCACTCTCCCCAAGCATAAGCCAGCAATGACAACACTTACATCCCCGCAGGATCATTTGGAGCATAAAAGAGATTCTGAAGTGCCAGGGAAGATTCTTCAGAACAAATAAAGCATGTGGTTTGATATGTGTATAATCTGAGCCAAGCTCACAAAATTTCTGCCAAATTTATAGAGTTTTTGCTACGAAGCCACCAAGTAATCTTTTCCAACGCTGTAAGAACGTGCAACAGACTAGCAGAGCATATTACATCTGATCTGGAAAGTCTTGCCAAAGACTAAACACTCACATGTCTTTAAATACAAAAATTTTCTTTAAGGACATCTTTCATCAGATGTACTGAATTTTAAAGCACACCAGAATCCTAGGGATATCCCAATCAACATACCTTCTCTTTTCATTATTTCATTGTTATGTTTAGAAAAACATTGCAGGGTTACTTTAAATAGACATTATCCTGCAAATAAAACTGTAACTGGAAACAATTTTGATAGTGTCACTACCTCTGAACTTTTCAGAGTATTTCTATAAAGCAAACTTTTTCAATACAGACATATCGTCTGATCAAACGCTTTGAAAATAATTTACCCTAGGGCTCAAGAACACAATTTTAAGTACCTCCTGAGAAAGCTCAAATCAAAGATTTGCTTTGTTTTTCATAAAATAAAAATTACTAAGATATGCTAATCTACAACATTATTTTTTTGAAAAGTTTAGAAACAAAAATCAGGAGTTAAAAATAATCTCATTATATTGCTAGAACAATAAACTTAACTACAGAATCAGCACATTAGCATCCTGGATCTCTACTGAGAGACACTATTCCATTTCAGTATCTTATCCTCCAAGAAATAAATTTTAAAATATTTACTAGATGAAACATGATGAAAAGATTGTAGTGACTGATAAATGTTCTACAATTTTATTAAGAAAAGCTTCCTAATGTTATTAACAAAACTAAATTATCGTCCTAAAACCTAAACGTTTTTCCTCTTTTTTATTTTTTAAATAATTCTGTCCCCTATTTATGACTGAAGAACCCCAGAAAAAAACCCAAAACTTTCATCTTCGTGATGCAAAATATAGTGAAATACAGACAGAATGCAGATGTTTATTACATGGGCAGCAGACTGTCTCAATTTTCCTTAAGTTTCTAAAGCACAATGACATGAAACAATGGTTTGAAAATGGGAAACCAGCTCCCGTGGCAAAAACCGCAGAAGCCCCATTCCCACACCCACCCACAACACTACCTTCATCCTGAAAAATGTGATGCTGGTCAGCAAATCCACCGTAGACTTCAAGTCCTGCAGTCGCTCACGGCTGCTGGCTGGGAAGTTATTCTGTCGACAAAAAAAGGGAAATCCTGTTGGAAAGCACAGTCAGATCCATGCAAGGCTTCAAGCGCGTGCTAAATAAGGAAAGTGTCTTGGAAACATTTCCTGCTCGAGAAGCTTGTACCAGTCAAAACAATGCTCAATAAATACGGCCTTTTTGCAGCATGGAGCTTAGATCTGTTTGCTTAATTAAACAGCTTCTCGTACCAATGCAAAGTCTGCGAGTGCCAGGAGACTGACAGCCCTAAGCAGCAGGAGATGCCTCCTCGGCTGTGGAAGGAGCCGGCAGGGAGCAATGGCCTCATCACTGGAAGCTCCGGACTCGTGCCCAAGGCTGCCTCTGCCTTTCAGTTCTCACTGCTTGGGCTTTTGGCTTCTCTTCTGAGATGCCAACTGGTGTGGTGTATAAATAACCTCTCCAGAGACATGAACAGGATGGTGAAGGGAAAAATGATCGCTGTTCCTTGTAAGAAGTCACTGCAGTCACTTGGTCCCTTGCAAAATTCGAGCTTCTGAGATATGTGTGTATCCTTTAGTGCCTCTCCCACACTAATGCAGTTACTTTACACACTCTATGCACTGCTCTGCTGTCTGTAGCCACAGCTTCCACTTGTGGGTTCCACTGAAATTAGACGTGTCATTGCCTCTGCCAGATACGATACGTCTGAGTGCATGTCTGTGTATATGTACACACATGCACGTACACGCACGTGCTAAATGCAGCAAGCTTTGCTTCTTGCAGGGGAGTATTCCTTTTCTGAACTTGGGCGCTTTGTTCTTGCCTACATCCCCGCTCTGTGTCCTTTAACATACTCATGCTCCTCAGCATGTTCTTACAGTCAAGCTGATGCGAGCAGTTTTGCTGCAAGTAGAAGAGCAATGGCGGCCTTCACTTGGGTAGTCTCTTCATATCTGTACACTCAAAAATTACCAGAAACAAAGGTAAGAAGGGAAGAGGGGAACAAGTTTTCATTTATTACTGAGGACTTGCATAAAAATACGCTGCTCTTGACAGCAATTGACTATTGCTGCAGTTCAGCTAACAACTGCAAGCAATTTAATGCTCTTTACAGTCATTTGTAGGTGCCCACTCCTAGATAACTCTCTTTTCAGAGCTAAGTTGTCCACATACACTCTCTGACACTCAGAGTACTACAAATTCAAAGTCTTCTGACTTCTGTCAGTTAAGATTTAAACACAAACCATTGGATGAATGCTGAGGACGGAGTGCGTGTTCCCGACGAGGAATAATCACCAGAAAAGGAAGATCATTACCTATACTGAAAGTCAACATCCACTACGCCTACATCAGCTAGTGACCAGCCAACAAAAAGAACAGACATGCACTTCCTCCCAAAACACTTTTTAAAATAATTATTCAGAAGGTGTCTTGGAGCTACTCTTGAAGGCTCCACCTCTCCCCTTCTCACCTGCCACTCTGCCCTGGAAGGAACACACATTGGTTTGGCACCTTCTTTTTCACAAATCCACACTGTGGATTATTTGTTAACTTACAAACAGCTTGATTAAATTAGGTGAATGGGGAGGCTTAACTGGGTAATTTAAGTTGTAAATTACCATCTCCTGTCTTGAAAGATGCAATTTTTTTTTTCTTCCAGAACTTAACCTGCCCTTCAGGAGTCTTAAAATAATTACTAAGCTGCCAAATTGCTTCAGACGTTTCTCTGAACATACTGCCAATTAGATAACATCTAAATTATTTAACCTGAAAATCTTTCCTGGTCCTTTACGTAAGATCTTACTTTTTAGTCCAAGGTGTAGGGGCATTAGCCACCACAAAGCAGGTTTTATCAAAGACAAAGCAAACAAAACAGGCAGCACCATCACCAATTCCTACTGCCACGTGTACATAATTTTTCCTCTGCTACTCACTGGATCAGTGCTCTCTTTAGACTTTTACTTACTAGCAATGTAGCTTTAGAATAGCTCTTTATACAATACTCCTTTTAACTTCTTCTCAGGCTGCCTCTTGTCCTTTTTGTCTTTCTAATGCATTTCTCTGAATTTGCTCATGCTTTGCTCCTCTCTATATTTTACTGTATTTCAGATAAATGCACTAACCAGAAGAAGATTTAACTTTAAATAAATAATCATTAAATCACAGAATGGTTTGAGTTGTAAGGGATCGTTTTCATTGCCCTCCTCTGGACCTACTGCAGCAGGTCCATATCCTTCTGCTGTGCTGAGGACCCCTGAAGTGAACACAGCACTGCAGGTGGGGTCTCACCAGGGCAGAGTAGAGGCACAGAGTCACTCCTCTTGACCTCCTGGCCATGATCCTCTTGATGCAGCCCGGTTGGCTTTTTAGGCTGCCAGCACATGTTGCCAGCTCATGCTGAGTGACTCATCAACCAGCGTAATATCAAAGTTCACATTTTGCCACTATTTTCAAATTTTTCAATGAATTAGTCACTAATTAAAATAATACAGCAAGGAATTTTTTTAAAAAAAAGGCAAGTTACATGATAAGACTACATTGATTCTGGAGTAGCAAAGAAAGAAACCAGAGGTTTTAAGAAGACAAACAGACTGATGCCAACATTTGAAACCCATCTCCTTCTAATGCACTGAAGTGGGGTGGATATCGACCTGAGAGCACATCTTACAGAACCAGAGTCAGGGACCGTGATTCCAAACGTAAAGTAAGTGATGACATGGCAGCAAGTCCTCTAAAAGACTTCTGTCTTACTAGAGGAGAACAAGTCTCTCTTTCCTTTGTAAAAGATACCTGAAATAGCTGATAAGATTAATTCAACTTAATTAATCCATTCTAACTTGCATTTCTGACAGAGTATCCGAGACAAGCACAGTTCACAATCCTTAAATTATTTTAGAAATCCCAAGGATGTTATAATGGAAAAAAAACCCCGTGCTTTAAGTCCTATCCATGAGGGAAACAAAACGGTGTATTCAAGCAACAAGCTTGTCATGACAATTCCCTAAGATACAAACGATCAAAAAGATTAGAAATCCAAACTGTGTGTTTCCCCTCTGCCCACTAGAACGTGTGAAAGGGTTCTGTTTATTCCCACTCACCCTATACATTGACAGATCAATCCGAAGTGAGTTATGAAGCTGGTCCAGAAGCTTCACAAATCGTTCTTTCTGTTGAGCAGAAAACACCAATAAACATCACATATCATCCCTGTCCAATCAACGTTCAGAGTAAGCAGCATATCAGGGAATCGGTGTCAGATCTCAGGAGAGCAGGAGGAAACAATACGTAAGCGTGGTGTTGTGGAACAGCATTTCCTTTCGATTCTTGGATTTACTCTTATACTGTAATTATTTCTGAAGTCTGTGTAACATTACAATTGTCACAAAAACACTCCATTATCACTCCAAAGTATAGGCAGAACAAAACCCCCCTCTGATTCCTAGTCTGCAATTTGCACCACACTTATATTTAAGAGCAAATATTTATTCAGAGATGAATAAAGGAACCAGCAGAAAAGGGTCTAATTCAGAGCAATGATACAGCTCCAAGATCTTATCTACTAGTTCAGTGACAAGTATGCTACTCGTGACTATCTTCTCAAGGTCAAGTCTCTCCACTGGATTCTGATTTGGCATTGTCAAAAACTCCTCATTCAATCTATAAATTCTCTGCCTGATGGAAAGCATGAGCTCTTCCAAATACTTTTGTAGCATGCTCAATTCCACCACATATTAGATGAAAAACATTTTAACCATCAGGAGGATAGACATTTTTTTTTTCCTTAAAGCAGTTGCTGTTTTTAAAAACAAAGTTCTGAAATTACTAGATTACATGGTATATTTTATCAACAGCATCACCACACAGAGTTTACTATTATTTGCTCATTCCATACCATCTGCGCTCCAGTGTAATTTGACCACGAAGAATAAACATCACAACGCATTACACTGATTAATATCTAACGTGTGTGATGATGACAATAAAACTGTGCTCTTTGTTGAGTCTAAAAGAGCTCCATCTCCCAACAGATTTAACATTCGTTAAACAAAACAAGTTATTGAAAGGCAGAAGCACTGCAGGCAAATTACAGAAGTCCAAATGTAACATCACCAAACACACAAACATACCCCAAAATTGGAGGCTGCAAAGCGATCCGAAGCAGACACATTTGTGGAGGCAGTGGTGTGCGCATAATAAGCATTGATATTGGCAAGTAAGGTGCTCATCACTGCTGGCACGCCTGGGCACATGTATTTAGAAGACAGACATGCAAAATGCCTGCAAAAGGACAGTTCTGTAAGTCATCCTGGTCTCTCTTGTGTAGCACAACTTGATCATATTCCTTTAATCACCCCCTTACTCTGGATGGCACCATGAACAGGTGAAAGTTTTGTCTTTTCCCTTTCTCTTTCTCTCACCTCCTGCATCAAGGAGCTTTTTCAGAAAGATGCCATCAAGACAACAGATATGCTCAAAACATGAGAAAACACCACAGCCCTTTTCCAGATCATAAAATAGCTTCTCAACTATTTGTTGCCAACAGCTTTTGACTTAGGGGATACCCCAGGTCCTGATGCCAGTTCCTAGAACCAAGCCTGACACAAGGAAATTTGTGTAATTTGCTGCCACGATGCAGCCACAGATTCCAAAGTGACATGAGGCAGCAGCAACTGGAAAGCATTCAAGCACAGCAAGATCACACACTAGTATTTCTGTGCTGAACTGATATGTGACTCCTCAGGGCTAACCCTTCCAGTCTGCAGGAAGCGTTCTTGCTCATTTGCATTTTCCCATTTAACTGCTCTCATTAAAGTGCACAGAAACCTCCTGCAGGAAATCTCAAAATTATGCCAAAAGCGTCCAGGCTTGTGAAATGATTAAACAATCAAAGAAAATCTGTTAGACATAAGGGAGAAAAAAATCAGACCTTTAGAGGTCTGGTATTATGAGACATGGCAGTAAAGTTCATTCCAACAGACAGGAGAGTTGGGCAATTTTTAAGCAGCCCCTTTGAAGCAGGAAACCTCACTGAGCTCCCAAAATAAACTTGGGAACTATTTTGTAAATGTAGCTTTCTCCTTAAGGGACTCATACAATCTTTGAATAGTTTGGGCTGGAAGGGACCTTTAAAAGGCATCTAGTCCAATCCCCTTGCAGTGAGCAGGGACATCTTCAACTAGACAAGGTTGCTCAGAGCCCCACTGAGCCTGACCTTGAAGGTCTCCAGGGATGAGTCCTTCACCACCAACCTGGGCAAACTTTTTCAGTGTTTCACCACCCTCGCTGTAAAAAATTTCTTCCTTATATCTAGTCTGAATTTACTTCCCTTTAGTTTAAAACAATTACTCCTTGTCCTATCACTACAGGCCTCGCTAAAAATTTCTTTCCATCTTTCTTATGGCCCTCCTTGTACTTGAAAGCTGTATTTGAAAGCTGCTATAAGGTCTCCCTGGAACCTTCTCTTCTCTAGGCAGAAGCATCCCTACTCTCTCATCCTTTCTCCTCGGGAGAGGTGTTACATCCCTCCTGAGGGATGCTCCTGAGGTGTTCCATCCCTCTGACTCATCATGGACATTAGTTTCTATGCTAGTTAACCTACAAATGTTTATAACCAAAAGAGCTTCAGTGAGAAAACCACAGGAATTCCTAAGTCAGTATTTCAGACAAAAATAATACTGATGCCAGAATGCTAACTTTCTTGCTCTATCACACCTACATACCAATTGGTCATTCAGGCATGTGATAAATAAAGATAGACCCATAAAAAAGACTTTGTTTAACTTGAAGAAGAGAAGGCCTGAGGAGTGCAGATCTAGTTAATGACGTAGCAGAGACAGGAGGGTGAGAAGACTGAGCCAGGCCAGAGTCCTTTTAAAGAGAAGGCTAAAAGATAAGCAGCAATACACAATAGTTACAGCAGTGAATTCAAAGCAGGATTTTCCAATTTAGATTCCAACCAGGGATTTCTTCCCCAGAGTAATACAGCCTCAGGAGAGGAGACTAGAGAGGTGGTGAATCTCCATCCTTAGAAATTTTCAACGAACTTGAAGAGGCCCTGATTCGTCCAGTCCAACTTCCAAGTTAGCCCTCATAACTCTAGTCCTTGGAACTAGATCTCTGGAGGTACCATCCAATTCTTTTGTGCTTTGGCTTAAATCAAGAGGCAGAAAAGGTGCTTACAAGGTGACGTAAGTACAGATCATAACTCATCCAAGGACTCAGACCCAATGCTTTCAGCTTCCAACATGAAAAAGTTCACTTTTCTCTGCTGTATTTAATATTACATTTAAAATAAGACATGAGCTAAATATAGCACTACTAGTCTGTAGGAGGAAGAATGGCTAACTCCAAATCTAAGTAAAAGTTTAGTGACATGGAAAACGCTCTTTGAAGATCAAGAACTGCATCAGCCTAGCTCTGAAGTGGACAAATCAGTGGCTCCGTTACTCAAACTTCCTATAAATGCCTCCAGCAGCACCTGGGAAATTAGTGACTTCAAAGGACTGTAACAATTGTCACAAGAGACAATTACAATAAACACTTCCACAAAACCTTATCCCTTCTTGCATCATCAGAAATCTATAGTGGGCAACATCTTATTAACAGAAGAGTGCTCAAATAGAGATTTCAGAATCTTAGACCAGGAATGGCTCATCAGTAGCAAAATAGAGTCATCCACACTACCGAAGCTGGTGTAATTCCTTAGAATTATTTTCAAGGATGCTCACACAAACGATTCAGGTAGATGCTTAATTCCAACACTTCATGAGACAAATTTCCAGACTTTGAGGAAACTAGTAATTCAGATTCAGTCTTTTCCCTCACAGTAAACCCTGAAAGGCAACAAGTTGTCACTGTCAAGCCTTTCATTACCACCATATTTTCATTTTCTAAATATTAACACTCACATCAATTAGTTACATGGATTATCTGCACTAAAGACCACACAAAATGCATCTTACGTCATGGCCTGGTATATTGATTCAATGCCGTAACGCATTGCAAATTCATCCACGATCTCTTGAGCTGTCTCATCAAAATACACCTTCCAGGCATCATCTCCTTTGGCATCAGGGATCTTCACCACCCCATTCCCTTGCACATCTGTGAGATGGTGAAAGAGGTTCTGAAATACAAAACAGGAATGAAATTGTATGTGAGGCTGCTGAAGCCTTCAAGTGAGTTTCATGAAGAGTTTGGAGCTGCTGAGAAGGGAATAACACAAATTTCTTTGCTTTCCTCCCTCTTTCTTTCCCCTCATCCACTATATATTTTTCTGCTTTTACCTTTTTTTTTTCCTCAAGTGTCCTAACCGAATCTTTTGCATGCATGTCTACAATTTACCCAGCAGGCATTGTGAAGGATGCAGAGGAGTGCTTCAGTGCAGTGAAACCACAGACTAATTAGTTTCCTGAAATCTACACATTTCTGTACTCAGAATGAAATGCCTTAATATGGACAAGCTATTTAAACTACTTGACGTAACAGCTCTGTAATTATTAATATACAGCGGAACAGTCCAAACAGGTTTGTTTGTTCGCTGAAAAGGACAGCCTTAAGATCACCCTTAACAACTAGACACTTGCATTATTATTCAGCATAACCTTTCACTTTATCTAATACTGCAAAGGCTTTCAGCTATCATTGCTGTGCAGAAATTGCACATTCAGTTCAGTGGGTTTCTCAGTAATCCTCAAACTCAAGTCACAGATTCATCAGCCTTTCAGATAGCTGGCTCCCCATGGTAAAGGACGCAGAAGTCTAATGATCTCATTAGAGGCTAGAGGACTCTGTTTTACCCAACTATTTCTCCTGATTAAATTACTCTAGCTGTAAATCAGCTTCATTTTATGATACACAAATGAAAGAAGGTGGCACTTAAAAGGAGACGTATTTGCAAAAAAAGAAGGGCAGCAAGTGATCATGCATGTTCAGAAGGAAAAAGGAAACCAGCTTACCAAATAGATGCTATCACTGAATTAAAACACAATAAACATGCATTGAAGGACACAATAAAGCCTACTGATGTTTTTCTAAGCCTCACATCTGTCTGTTTCCTAGTAAGACCAGAAAACACTACAGGGCTCATCATCTAGCCCAACGCCTGGATAAATACATTGGTCTCATAGCCGAACATTCCTCTGTGGCACATCTGTCCTTTTTTTTTCTAATCTGAACTTGCATAAACCTCACCGGACCTCACGATTTTCTTGTCTGTCAGCAGAAAGGGGCTCTGACTACTCTTCCTTATTCAGGCACTTTGAGGCTGAACATCCCACCTGTCTTCTCTTTAATGGATAGATTGGGAACCATGCATGTCTCAGAGAGAGGGTTTTCCCGTTAGCCCTTGCAGCAGTGCAGCAGCACAGAATTTATACCACCAAAATCTGCATCGCCCAACAGCCAGAGTCAAAGCCTTTCCCAGATCACGATTGGCTCATAAAGCACTTTAGCATGCCCTCTCTAAAGATTGGTATACATGGAGTACATACTGAAAATATCATTCAAGGAAATTCAGAGGTTCCTCCACATTAAACTCATAGAGGCCTCTGAATTGGACCAATGGCTGACCTCTGCCTGACAGCAGTACAGCTGTGACAGTGGGACAGATTGAGCCAGTCTGTCTCCAGCACAGGTGAGACAGTCTAAAGCCTTCTTTGCCTCCCTGCAGACTGTGGGTCTGACGATTCACTGTTTTCAGGCCTGTAGTGCAGGGAAGAGAAAGCTCATCTAGGCCACAAGGAACACATCAAGGTAAAAAAGGCCAGAAAGTTGCTTCTTCAGGAGACAGACGGAATATGGTGATGACTGAGCTGAACCCTCTTCTTACCTCATGAAGGCAAGTGTACTGAATGTGATATGGAGCCACCTTCTCCTCGCCTTTGATCTCCACACTGATTTGCAGGCGAATAGCCCCAGACACTGCAGACTTATCTGTTCGCTTTTCTAGAAGGAAAAATCATCCACAGTTATATGCATTGTTCATGTTCAGAGCAGACCCACCTTGGGGTGACAACACTGGGAAACAAACTGCTGGAAGTACAGGTTGAGCTTGTGGTTGGAGTCACCAGGGAGAACACTTTTGGCTTTTCTTTCAAAACACTGAATGCTAAGTAGACATTAGCAAAACAACTGCCATGATATACACTCAATATGACACAGCTAGCTAGAACTAGGTATGTTTCTAGATTGAAGACAGTCCTTCTGGCAGCAAAAGTGCTATAGGGTCCTGGATTCAGTCAGCTGAACTAGAACCACCACAGACAGATCCCCTTTCTGACAACATGGCTGACTGATGTGGAATTTGTTCCTGACTTCATTATAGTGTTGAGCTCTTGGAAATTGCTGGCTGTCCCTATCAAGAATGTCTCTGAATTCTGCACTCACAGGACTTATAGACTGTTAAAACGGCACAAAAAAGGGCACAGGACAGAAAATGTAACTTGAGCACAGGTGGAAACCAACCCTGTTCCAAGCATTTTACCACTGTACTTTTCAACGCCTGACAGGGAAAACTCACCACCCTTGCTCCCTTTTAACTCAGATCAAAGCCTTATAGCTTCTCTGTAGTACCATCACATGCACATTGAAATAATGTGAGCTTCATTTTTTAATTTTCTTGCAAATCATCCAAATACATGCAAGTGCTCTCAAACATTGCCAAACATTGCTCTGCTCACCAAGGTTGTACCACACATCCATTTCTCCGCTCAGCGTACGGACTTCAATGATTGTCTGCCCCAGGAAATCATCTGACTCGCGTTTCAGTCTCTGTTTGACACGAGACTTGATGTCATCGTCTTCATCCCATACTCGCACCTTGATCCGGTCAGAAGAATTATGGCACTCACTGCAAACCAGACAAATGTAATGTTGAAGAATTTATAATGCAGCCAACATTTATACATTATGTGCTTTATACTCCTTTTGACTCACTTGTCCACCAGTAGAGGGATACATAAACAAAATACAAAAAATAGGCATTTATTTACAAGTGGAGCCTCTGACAGGAACTACACAACAACTTCCCAGTGTGGTCTAAATGTTCCTGTGACATGGCAGATTCCTCACTTCAGTGTCACGCTGAAGGAGTGCCCTGCCCTGACCAAAATAACCAACTTCAGACTTGCTAAAAGTGGCTGCGACTTTCCAGCTCATCCTTACTCTCAGTAACAGCTCCCTGAACTTGAGAATTCTCTTCACTATTGTTTCTTTTGTTGTGAAGTCCACAGAAGCCCTCTGATAACTAAAGTCAGCAAAAACACACCAAAAACGGAGACGAACATCTCAATGGTTTCTGATAGCTTCACATCAAAGGTCTTCTGTTCAGCTGTACATGTTCAAGGTTACTTGTGTTTATGCACATGCAGAATCTAGGACTGCACAGTCAAGGCCTGTGACAAACACCCTTCTGTGCTGTTTTCAAATAAAAAATACCTCAGGTGGAGGTAGCTCTCTTACTTCAAGATAGTGACAAAGCAGTAGTGCAGTAATATACAATACTTTACAATGAGATGACATAAACACTGCCTGTTGTCTGGAAGGAAAGGGTGGGATACAGTAGTTACAGAGTTGGTATTTAATTACTAGAATTGATTCTGCCTACTATTCACAGCTCAGACCGATACTTTGTGTACTGGGAAGAGGATTAAAAACTTTTCCATTGAAGAACTCAGCAGTTTTCTCGTTGCTGTATCAGCATCCTCCAGCTTAATCTACAGGCCAAATTTGCAGCCTCCCCTTTTTTCAGGTGTTAAGATACCTTCTGAAGATCCAGACAGGCTCCTCGATGTCAGAAGTGGGTAGAAAAACCTTATCGTAAGAGCTCTGCTCATTTACTTGGCATACAATACAATAAAGCAATTTCAGTGCTCATATGAGACCATGACAAGGATGATTACTCACCACAATCACTACAAATGTCTGCCCTCAAGGAAATAAAACCTATGAAAACAGGTAACTTCTTCTGAAGGTCTGTTTTCCAGCCTTTTTAACATTAACATCCTGCATCTGTTGCTAAGCAACAGGGAGAAGGAAGAAATGGGTCAGAAGAGATCTGCAAGCCCAGTCAATAAAATGTGGCAGTGACTGCTATTTGCATGCTCTCTACCAAGAAATCATTCGGGCTCCTATGGCCACCATTGTGATTCAGAACTGCTTAACAGACAGCCATGTAGCTCCTACTGATTTTTCCACTACAGAGGAATAGCTGGGAATTACACAGAGAAAGTTAGAGGCAATCCCACGCAGTTTTCACAACAGCCAGAGAGCATTGCAGCTCCCTGCCTTTGCTGTGCAATCAAAACTGTATTTAGAGTTCAGAAGAAAGAAGGTTCAATGTTTCTCTCCTGCTTTATTCTCGCCTTCCTCTTCCTCTACTTCAAGGATGTCTTCCTTTAACAAATCATTCAGCAAGCATGCACAAGCAGAAAACAGTTGGACGGCTGCACTTTGTAGCTCTCAAATTCATCTGAGTACACTGCCATATCCACCAGCAACATAGCAAAAGAAATCCTATGTTCCTGACACAGTCCATTAATGTGCATCCTGGCAGTACCGAAGTGGCTCAGTGTTCAGAAGTGCATGGGTGCCTAAAAACACAGATTGGTGCACAGTGCCATTTACAAAGCACCTGGAACTGAGCTCCTGACTTCTTCAGACCTCACCTTCTGGCACACCAGTTCCCCGTTAGGACTGCTTTTATCTTGTTTCTTTGCTACCAATGGTCAGAAATCTGCTCTTCCCTTTTGAAAAATACTCACTTTCTAGACCTAAAGTGGCCTTAGGCAGCCCCACATGTATCACCCATGCTCCTGGAGTCACTGGAGTCACATCCTTCACCCAGCCACAGCAGTGTAACTCACTGATAAGTGCTACAGGAAACTTTCCAGTAGTATTTTCTGAGCTACTTCAGCTTCTATTTTACATCACTTTGCCATGTTTAAGAGACCATTCAATTCCTTATGCTGCTCCCATGCCAGATACTGAGCCTTCTCCCTTGCTTACAGCAGCTGAAAGCCTTGGGCTGGTGGGCTCACCCATAAAACACCATCTCAGTCTGCAGCAAGCACAGTCCTTACATTTGGTGGAGCAAGACCACTATGCCAACACCAGCTCACCTTCCAAAGAACATCCCAAAAACAGAACTATGAATACTGGAGGACTTGGGCTTCTTGACTGGTAACAGGCTTTCTAACTAACGAGAAACAGCTTCCAATTTGTGACAGCATCATGACTCCGTCTGACTGTGGCTAACAAGCTCTGCTGCTGGAAACTTTCCCTTTCATTAATACAGGAGCTGGCACATTTCTAAAGATGTCTGCCCCACTTCTTGCTATATTTTTGTGAAGTTTGATTTCACTGTGTTCCCACATACGTCCATCCAGTCTTCCACAGCTGAGCTCCCACAGCTTTGACACAGACAGAAGAAATGCTCTGTGACCTCACTACAAGGGAAAAAACTACAGAACATTTCCAGGTCTATTTCAGATTGTCAGAGACTGGAAACCTGGTTCCCTTTGTACATAGCTCAGAAAACGTCTTTTTCTTTTCTAATCATATTGTCCTGATGTTTGCAGTCATGTCGTTTTTATGAAGAACTTACTTTTGTACTTCAAGACACCAAATAAAGTAACATTTTCAAGAATTAGCACACTAAATCTTGAAGAAAATTTTTTTTTAAAAAAAAGTTGATTTTTTCCATGAAGTTTTCTCTACCTAAAGTGGTTGTAGGTGCGGCACAAGCAGCTGAGCGTAGTTCTGCTGACTTGCTTCTCTATCCCACGCCTTGCCTCCACGTCTTCTGCCATGTTCCCCTTTGGCCTCACCCAACCCCAAACCACCAGCTCCCCACACACATCCTCTGCACTGTCAATACTCTGGCCTCTTCCCATGCACCGCTAACAACTGGGCTGAGAGGAAGCACGCGAGCACATGAAGCTGTAGTTAATTCTGTTCTGCACACACAGTGGCATGCCCACACACACGCTAATTGGTATATTGGTGGCTAAACAGAACAGGGAACTGCTGAATTTACACTACAGTGCCTCCCACAATGAATTTGGCAATTCATTTCCTTATAATTCAGCCTCAACTTCCACAAAGATTTGAAGAAAGTGATTCTTAGTTCTGAGACCTCTGCTCATCTGCAGAGTTCGGCCCATATTGGTTCAGATGACATCAGGGGACTGGGAGGGAATATTGTGTGTGTCTTGTCTCTTCTAGAAAGTGGAGAGAAAGAAAAAGAAGTGTCTAAAAATGACCAGAACAACACTTTTGAGCTAATGATTCACACATTGAAGCAAAAACAAAGTGACGTTTGGCTGAATTTGCTAATAATTTGCTGCTTGTGCTAACAACATTTGAAGAACTGTTAATCTCCACAGGAATACCAAAGTCAGATCCATAAACCCTGTTAAGACATAGCAATACTTACACTTTGCAAAAGTTCTGCCATAAGAGAATGAAAAGTATACCCATAAGACCATGTGTCCAGCAGTTCACACAATGATCTTTACCCACAGTACAAATCCTAGGTTTAAACCATAGTGAGTGCCAGATTGAAAACCTATGAACTCCTGACACTATTAGCTCACGCTGGTGAGCCTACACTCATGAAGAAAAAACAAGAGTCTAGTAAACAAATATAAGGGTGAAGGTGTATCACATTTGCAGGGACATTTCTTCACAACCTATTGGATGTCCTGCAGGAAAGCAGCTCCATGGAGAAAGACCTTGGACTCCTAGCGGACAGTAAGTTGTCCTTGGGACAGCAATGTGCCCTTGTGGCCAGGAGGGCCAGTGGGATCCTGGGGTGCATTAAGAAAAGTGTGTCCAGCAGCTCGAGGGAGGTTCTTCTTCCCCTCTGCTCTGCCCTGGTGAGACCACACCTGGAATCCTGTGTCCAGTTTTGGGCTCCCCAGTTCAAGAGAGACAGGGACCTACTGGAGAGAGTCCAAGTGAGAGCTACAAGGATGATTTATGAACTTGAACATCTCTTCTGTGAAGAGAGATTGAGAGAACTGGAGCTGTTCAGCCTTGAAAGGAGATGGTTAAGAGGGGACTTTATTAATGTGTATATATATCTGAGGGGTGGGTGTCAGGAGGAAGGGGACAATCTCTTCTAAGTTCCACCTCAACATGAGGAGAAACTTCTTTACTGTGAGGGTGCTGGAGCCCTGGCACAGGCTGCCCAGAGAGGTTGTGGAGTCTCCTTCTCTGGAGACTTTCAAAACCCACCTGGATGCGGTCATGTGTGGCTCCCCTAGGGGATCCTGCTCTCGCAGGGGGGTTGGACTAGATGATCTTTCCAGGTCACTTCCAACCCCTAACATTCTATGATTCAACATGTCAGTCCTGCAGGACTCACAAAGCCCTCGGTTTCATGCCACTTATGCTAGAGTGAGACCTACACTGTGCATCTCTAAAATGCGCTGCACAGACTAGAGAGGTGGGAAGCCAACACGACCCTATCACTCTACACACCCATTTTGCATAAAGATATTTCTTTAAATTACACCATTTTCTTGTATTTTCTGCCTGAAAAACACAAAAGTCCAGAAGGCCAAAATGCAGTCAGGACTCCACTGTGCTTGGCAGCTCCCAGAGCAGAAGACAGCTGGTAGAGGAAGAAACTAAGTGCAGAGCTGCTTGCAGAAACAATCGATGAGAGTGCAGCGGATGAAAAATGCAAAGGAGAGAACAGATTAACAAGACTTTATAACCTGTGATCACTTTAGGAAGAAAGTTTGCTTCTGAGGAGCAAAGCTTAAAAGGAAAAAAAAACAACCAAAAAAAACCGCACATAAAACCCAAAACCAACGTGATGTTCTGGAAAATGAGAAGGGAATGAGTAGTTGTAGCAATCAGTATGAGAAAGTCCAGTAAAATGTTATAACAATATACACAGAGGGAGCACAAAAAAAGTTGTCTATGGTGAACGGTCTGGCTGAAAGAGCAGGAAGATTTGGATACGGTTTTAATGAAGTGTCTTCACAGGGCAGGGTCCAACTGGCAGCTCTGTTGTGGTAAACCTCAATGGAAAAGGAAGGCAGAAAACTTCTCAAGACAGGTTAATTTTTAAACAATGCCAAGTCTCCTCTGTTAGAGAGAAAAAAAGACTCTGGAGAAAACACCAAAGGCAAAAGCAGAGTGCTAAAAGAACAAAGCTAAAATCCTTAGTAGCTCAGAAGTTAAGCATGACAGCAAAGTAATATGCCCTGAGATGCAGCTGCTGCTGTCTAAGAACAAAGAAATGAGTTTTCCGTTCTTCCTCTCTTTTCTTCAAGCTCTTTTCTTAAGGGAACAAGTACAATCATTTCACTGTTACCAAACACTACAACACCGACTGACAAATTAATGGTGTGGCTCTCCTAACTACAAAGAGCAGATGAAGCGACTCTGAGCATTACATCCTCAGCTACATTAACTCAGCTTCCCAACAGGCACGTGCCATGAGCCATCACCTCTCTATTCAGACTTGAGCTTCACATTGGTAACTGAGCAGGGAAACAAAAAGCGGAATTCTATCAGAGTGCCAGTTTCAGCATCTGCGGTACCTGGAGAATAAAGCAACCAAGACAAACTGAATGGCTCTTGCCACATGGTGAGGAGACGCTGAGGGTGGAGGTACAGTGATACTTATAAACACAGTGGTCTCAGAAGGAGAAGCCTAAAACACAGCTCTGGAACAGCTATGTATAAAAACAGAAGTAACTGAAAGATGCTGAGCTTGATAACAGACTCAGCAGCTGAAAGGAAAATGGTGGAACTGAATAGAGAAGCTTTTCGGTGACAACCCAGTGGTCAGCACCATTCCCAAAGGATTAACAGGTACGTATATCATGTGGGGTTCTGTACATCCTAGTAAAATATTGATTATTTGCTAGGAGGTACTGCATTTATTTTAACTCAGTTACTCTTCTGCAGTGAGAGATAATAAACATGTCTCCTGCAAAACTGTTCACTGACAACATAATCTGTTCCAGGCAACAATTTCACATTTGCCATTCAAAGCTTTGGACACAGCTGTACTCAGACCATACAACTTCAGGGGGATATTACTGTAAAATAAATGAGTCAGTTTGTGCCCAAGCCAAGGAAAACAGTAACACCCTGTTCGAACGCAGAAACTTCTAGAGCTCGCAGTCATTAAAGACTAGGGTGCTTCCTGGATAAAAGGTACAGACTAGCAGCCTCCAAATGAGCCCAGAGCTCTCCCTTTAAAACAGAAACTCTGTCCTGCGGCAAAGCTTATTCTCCTAAACACTGTCTGCTATTGTAACCCATTCAAATGGACACTCAGCATCAGCCTTTACAGAAAAAGATTCCTGAAGCCTGTGTTTTCCACTGACACTCTGAAACACGTGTAAATGGGTAAGTAGTGCCCTGTTCTAATTGCACTGAATAGCACAAGAATACTTTCCCGCTAACTTGCTATGAAAGCTCCTACATTCCAACAAGTTTTGTGAAAAAATTACAACTAGAT
The DNA here is from genome assembly GCF_000703405.1 of Apaloderma vittatum. Taxonomy (NCBI): domain Eukaryota; kingdom Metazoa; phylum Chordata; class Aves; order Trogoniformes; family Trogonidae; genus Apaloderma; species Apaloderma vittatum. The sequence continues at coordinate 130,897 of NW_009696028.1, forward strand.
GGAGATGAGAAACCCAAAACAGCTGCCACCCCTGCGAACTCCGCAGTCACCTCGCTCTCACACACCAACCAATACAGAGGACTCAGAACCAGCTGTCAACAGGACATGTGCTGCCTTCTGTCCAGCCAGAGTTAAGGGCACGGGAAGAGAGCTGAGGGAAGAGAGGAGAAATGTACACGCCAAATGAAGGAGGCTACATCTAAGCCTGCTCATCGTAAGTAGAGGAAAGGGATCAGGTATTGCAGAAGGGGAATGGTATGTAAAGTCAAGGGAAGTACGGCTGCCTCAGGGCATGCTCACAGAATTGCTGCAATGGCTGGAGTTCCTTATCAAGCTTCATCCTGCCAAGCATCACATATGCAAAGTCTCTACATCAAGCCCGCAAAAGTCTGAACTGAGCAGAAAGATCAACCCCCTACATTTTCATAGGTCTTCAATCCCTAGTGAAAGATAAAAGAGAAAAATCCCTCTATAACAACATTTTTCCTAAAGCAAAAGACATAAATATACTGAGAGATAATTTTCAGAAAGAAACAGGACCTGCAAATCACTTGTTCACACAACACGAATATGATCCAAGAAGTGGTCTAATCTAAGCAGATGCCTACAGCGACACAGGCTAGTAGTGACCTAAATAGCACTCACAATGGAAACCCAAAGTGTCTTCTTCCTTGTCTTTTCTAAAATACAGTTCTAAATCTAGCCTTCTGAATTGGGTCAAGCCTACCACAATGTGTTTTTTGAAAATATACAGAAAAGTAACAAAGTCCTATTTAAGGAGAGGCATTTAAGTTAATATACTTCTCCATCCATCACCATAAACAAGCACAGAAAAAACTATTTGAAATAGGCTACCGCAGCTTTAAAAAATTAAAAACTTGTTTAAGCTGCTTTTAACAAACTTTATTGAGTCTGTAGAGAGCATAATACCACTCAGCTGCACAGTCTGCCTCAGTTCATGCCATGGATTACAATAACAACACCATAATTATAATGACCGATGCACATAGATTTCTGGCTCTATATCCAGCCTTTGAAAAGACACTGGAATTGTGACTGTATACAAGACACTGGGCACTTAATGAACACCAGTTAAAAACAAGCCTGTCTAGCAAGTCAAACACAAAAGGAACAGCAATTGCTGACATATATATCAGCTACTGACCTGACCTCTCCCTATTCACATATCTTGTGCTTTGCACACCAAACTTTCCATGTGTCTACTGCAAGATAGGCTTTTAAGAGCTACCAGCACACCTTTATCTCACTATAACAAAATCGTTCGAAGAAACAAACACACTCCCTCCAACCACTTAAATTTGACAATCTCTTGATTGCCCTGACAATCTCTTCTAGAAAAGCTTGGTATGTAATGGGTATTTTTGGTCTGCATATGTTGATTTAAATTTCCATTTGATTATGGGGTAGAAAATTTCAGAAATTTTAAGAGCTGTAAGCTGACAAAAGATCCATAAATGCAAAAAAGGAAGATGGGCATATCAAAGACCAGTGCTGCACTCACTTCTAAATGATTCTCTCCTCATCCAGCATAAGGTGAGCTTTGACAGCTACTAATGAAACAATACATTGATCCAGTACAGAATACTCTCCTGCCATTGATCTGGACACTGTGCACATTTCCTTCATCTCCTCCTGCTATTTCAAGGCAATTAAAACAACCACATAGACAGGGCAAGATAGAAAGAACTACCAACTCTAATGCCCAACAGCATATTATCTGCTGAATCACAGATATGGCGATAAAATCTAAACAGTGGCACTGTTAAAACTGTGACATTTATCACGCTGCGCTATCTATCTTTAAACACGGTATTTGTTGAAGGTCCTAGAATTAGAAGGGAACACGCTGCAAATACCATGGCAACTACTTCGCATGGTAAATCAAGGTCCTTAAGGCTCCCACACAGACTTACTGCTATTGTGACTAGAGTTACCCAAATGGCACCTAAGCATACTTACAACATACCAAGCAGTAATGTTACCTTGGATTAAACCAAGAATAAAAAAAGTCAAGGGCTTACTTGCTCAAAATAGCATCAAGATCTTTCTGACGTTAATGAGTAGCTCTAAAACTACTTCAAAAATAATTTTGTTTGTACTGTACACTGTCAAGACAAAGCTGGGCTGACATAAGCCTGATTTTAAAACACAAACAAATTTCAATTTGCAGAGAGAGCTCCCCACAAGCAGTTTAGGAAAAAACAGGGAAGAAAAAAAGAAAGAGAGAGAAGGTACAAGGGAAAAGCTTACACATTAAAGGAAATAAAGATCTTTGAAGTGAAAGGAGATCCTTTTCAGAAAAAAACTTGCTTGCTGGATTTCCCAGAATCACAGAATGTCAGGGGTTGGAAAGGACCTCAAAAGACAATTTAGTCCAGCTCCCCCGCCAGAGCAGGATCACCTACAGCAGGTCACACAGGAACACGTCCAGGTGGGTTTTGAAAGTCTCCAGAGAAGGAGACTCCATACCCTCCCTGGGCAGCCTGTGCCAGGGCTCTGTCACCCTCACAGGGAAAAAGCTTCTCCTAATATTTCTGTGGAATCTCCTTTGCTCCAGCTTGTACCCATTGCCCCTTGTCCTGTCACTGGACATCACTGAGAAGAGTCTGGCTCCGTCCTCCTTACACTCATCCGTTATATATTTACAAACATTAATGAGGTCACCCCTCAGCCTCCTCTTCTCCAGATTTCATGTCATCATTTTGTAACATGTTCAACGACAAACTGAAGCTATCGTTTACTTATTCAATAAAAGCAGGATGGAATACATTCTCTGGCCTTCTGAGGGCAGCTGATATCTAAAGAATTTCACCTCCAGCCTTTACTTTCAATTCAGATATGGATACATTGTTCATCTTGAAAACAGATTATCCCTCAAGTTACTGTTACGTTGATTTTCCAGACCTGAAAGGGGAGACGGGTATTGTCACAGACAAGTGACAGACAACTAAGTACCTTTAACCTTTGTTGGTCGAACACGAACAGCAGAACACAGCAATAGGTCACAGGAAGTTTGCTTAGTCTTTTACAGAAAATTTACTCTTTGATAATACAAAGAATTTTGAAAGTACATCTATTAGCCAGGAACAAAAGCCACTGAGTTAAAGTTAGCTCCCAGGTCATTCTATGATTCTCTAGAAAAATCAATATAAAAGGGTTCACAGAGTAGACAATTCATGCATACAGAAGACAGATGAGATGAACAGGTGTGCACTACATACATTGTTAAGAGACATCAGTCGTCTAGCCACACACACAAAATGCTGAGTGGAAATAAAACCATCATAAGCTACAGGTGAAGTAAGAATGCATACTGACAGAAAAGACATGGCTGTTAAAGGGCAATCACATAAACAGGCACAGTGGGGCTGAGAGTCCTTGTCAGAGCACTTACAAATAAAACTTCTCTTCCCAGACAGGGTTCAGATTCCCAAAAATTGTTTTTGTCCTCTTCTTTGTTTTACCCACTTGTACGGTTACGTATGGATCACTGGACCCAGTCTTGTCTTTGGCCTGCAGACCCTGAGCACACACCACTGGAAGGAAGGAAAAGAGAAGGGTTACCACCAGCACACAACAATGTGTCCACACACCATGTGAAGCAGCATCTTCGAATGGCCAGAGAAACAGGAATATCATTCATGATAGCTTTTCTGATGAGCCTTAGCTCATGATGCACTACAGTACCTGGGTTGGAGTATCTCCACGTGCTACCCGAACATTGAGCAGAAAGAGATATGGGTCAGAGAAAACTGTTCTCTCCCTTCTGTTTAGCTCCATACCAAATCCCTCTTACCTTAGGCTCCCAGTCAAGGCCAAGAGAACCCATGCCTTCCTCACTCACCCGTGATTGTGATCTTTGCTGACCATTTTGAAGTGCCATCAAGTACACTCTGCTTCACTGTCTTCATCTGCTGAGCGTGTGTCAATTTGCTCTCACAGAACACATCTCTGATCAGGTCAAAGATCTCTGGCTTGTTCCGCTCACGGATTTTCATGCGATCCTTCATTGCCATGATGAAATTCTGGGTGCGGTCTTCAGCTCCATGCTTTGAGCTCTTCTCAGCTGCTCCTGTGCACCAGAAGGTACACAACAGTCATCAGAAACAAACACAGTAATCTTTCACTCAAAGCCATGAGTTACCTTCTGCATGATGGCTCTTCCTACTGACTTTCACAGTCACATCCTTGTATTTCAGTATGTACACAAGAGAACCTGGACCACTAAGAGCTGTGAGGTGATAACGGAAGGGGAGAGCCCCGATTGCTATATAAGCTGGGACAACAAGCTGACAACAAGCCCATTTTTAATACCATTGCAACTGAGGAAGACACAGAAATTATGTTTTTACTTTAACAGTAGACATCAGCAAAAACCCTCCTTGGTTTGAGTAACTAAATCTCCGCCTGGGCAAGGGTGAAGAAGAGGACATAGGACCTCCATTACAACAACTATCTCACAGAAGTTTGTCTTAGAGCTGCACCTCAGCTGCACCACAGAAGAGAAGTTCCTATGGGCTGACACAGTTAGAATTTCCTACCGATGTGTGCCAGAAGAGTCCCCGTTCAGCACAGAGTCACTGCACAATCTATGTCCCATTCTGCCTGGAATCACTGTTTCGATTAGGCATCAGGCTCGAGGCATCCAAAGTGCCTCCCTGGTTCCCACTCTATTTTGTACGGAGACAACTCAAATGATCCATTCTTAGAAATGCATTGGGATAGTAACCATAACAAACAGCTATAAGGCAGCAAATTAGATATTTAAAAACTACTGCCATTGGAAGCATAGGGCACTAGAATAGTATCCAGCAGCTGGAAACACAAGAGCCAGGCATAGGGTCTGTATTAGATAGATATTCAGTGGTATCTGGAAAAAGAGAGGCCTCTGATGACTTGCATAGCTCTTAAAAAACTTAAAAGTTCATATAGTTATGAGATAAGAATGCTCCCACAACCTACTTCTCCCTAATCAATTCTGACGGTTGTGCTTGCTGTCAAAATTCAGGTACTGACTATTGTGTCAGATATGAGGAATGCATTAATGAAAGCACTGAGTGGAGCTAACAGGGCAGACAAACCCAGGTATGAAATGAAATGCTGGAACCCAAGATGGCACACAGCCTGTCTACATGCACTCTGCACCAATTTTAGGTTATGAGCTTAAATCAGATTAAATTAAAACAGTAAAAAAGTCCAGTGAACACATTCAATCATATTTCTATTTAGTTTAAGATGCTTTTGCTTCTTTTGCTTCTCTGGGATAGTCTAATTAAAGTAAGCTTTGCCCTAGAAAAATGATCTTCATCCACATGTTCACCAAATACTAAATTAACTTAAAAATACATCTTAAAGCAGGTGCAAGCGTGTGCAAAGGGAGTCGTCAATCACTAAGATACATAAAATTCTTTTCTTCCGGAAGAAATGGGCAAATACTCTACCTCGAGTATGTTTAATATCAAGGTGTTACAGTTTTGCATATGGAAGAGTTTCAGCAGGTAGTGATGAAATATAAAACAAGTTCTACAAACACACATAAACGAAGGACCCCTAGCAGTTCAAAATAACCAGCAACCTTCTTAGCAGGCTCCACAAGGTGTCCCGTGACTAAAGCTGCCTGAAGACATCCACTTCTATGGCCTTCAATCTAACACCTTTTACTGTTACTAAATACACTTCAGTAAAGAAAAAACTCAATTATAACTTTCACCATCCAAACAAAAAAGAATAAAAACATAGTTTGGAACAGACTGTGACCACTGGAGTTTCAGAAGTTCATTAAGGACACTGCATACCAAGGCACGCTATTCAAGACCTAGGTAGGAAACAAGCCCTAATTTCACGTTACCTGATTATTTTTCATTCTTACTTGCTAGAGGCTTGATGTTCAGTATTTCATTTAGTACAATAAAATGTGTCTGCCTCTGAGTTCCCTATTGTTGGCTTAAGATGAAATGAAATCAAAACAGTGGAATTAATTACGCGGTCCCTGCTGTCTCAAATCACCAGTGATGAAGAATCAGCACCACCCAAAGTGATGCCTTGTATCAGGCAATCATCCAGCTACACCCGACACTTATTAAAGGAATATGAAACTGAAATGATACCAGAGGCTATACTTTGAACTTCAGATAAAAAGTGCTATTCAGCTTTAACAGAACTAGGTCTTCTGGGGAATAGAGGTGGACTCTACAGAGTACATGCAGAGCTACAGAAAATTACTGGGAAATGGGGAAAGGCCAAATTAAACAATTTGCTTCTCCTAGCTGGAATTCTGAAATCTGCAATGATCCAAAGAAATCAACCCTGACCCGACCTTTCTGGGTTCAAGGAAATAAAGAACCAAATTCAAACATCACGAGTCTATGCTATGCATGAGCAGAGTGCTCTATTTCAGAACCATTTTCTAAATAAAATACTAGCCAGGCAGCCTGCACACATAGATGTTTCACTGTCCATCACTGAGATGGGACAAGAGTTTTCACAGTTCTTGGGTGGTATGGTCTCCATTGTTGCTTTAATGTAAGCACTCCAGGAGCATCAAATGGTTCATTTAGAACACAAACATTGACACATAGAGGAATTCTAGTCAAAAACATGTTTTGCATCCCCACTGCCTCCAGAGACCATGCATTTATCCCTCTAACAGGCCAGCAGCAGTCTGGGGCATCCTGGGTTGCAGGGTCATAGAATCACAGAATCATTTGTGTTGGTGTGAGCCATGCTACACAGACCCCTAAAGAACCCTCTCTTAGTCACCTCTAAGGGTGACTTTCAGAGGAAATGCCCCACCTCCATCCATGCTCCTTCTCCACTAGGTCCAGCTAATTTGCCCAGGTAAGAAAACTGCATTATTCCTCCCCTGGGCAAGGTCTGTCTCTCTTCCTGTACAGGTTGCACCTGAGCTGTAGTGCAAAAGCCAGAATCTGACAGAAACCTTATTTAACAATTTTGACTAGTAAAGAATTGACAAACCCTCTGACTCAGCAACACACTTTCTTAACACCTGCTTGTTGGCGTGAAACCAATAGTTTCAAAAACAGCTATTGGAGGACTAATTACCTATGATGTATGTGATACAAACCAAAAGCATGTCACTATACTGGATAGCAGAGCATGCTTCTCCTGCTGTTTGGAGTTGGATTGTATTTATTAAGCTGCAAAAAGAGGGGTTTTGCCAGTGGATCAGCTTTTCAAGTAGTCCTATAAATGGCAATAGAAAGGCACAGGAATTTTCAAGTACTGTATACAGTATCATACAAATGCTACCAGGCTTTCCTTCTCTTTTCCTCTCTAGAATTGACTCATGAGTCAATTTAGGACTGGAAAAGCAAATATGTCTATATTGGGAATTGCATTGATACAGCTATTAGTAAACCACCAGTGTTGTTATCCTATGTTTTAACAGGAAAAAGTCAAGAAAGCAACATTGGCAGGATAGAAGACAGCTGTTCAGTAGGCAGAAAATGTTTAGAAATTATATATTCCTGAAACTTAAAATAGATATTCAAGTTTCAAATAAAGGTATCCTTCCTCCTTCTGTGCAAATATTTTCCTACACAGGATGCTGCGAGCAAACAAGTGTTCTTCAGCATGGTGTCTAATCATCATTTAGCCCAGAAGCCACAACGACTATCACAAGAGTGACTTAATCAGTCTCACTAACAGTCCACTCACTGAGCCAGTCTCTGGACTGTAGTCTCTAAATTCAGAGTGCAACACACACAAGCTTCTCATTCAAAAAGTAACAAACATTTATGATGTCCAGTCCTGAGTCAAAAAGTATTGAACAACTGCAGAGGTGAACCAAGGTCCAAGGAGCCAAAACAGTCAAAAGAAAGGCATCCAGTAACACAGCCCTGGTAGATTGTGTGAGATTCTCTAAGGTTTATTGCGCCAGCACACCATGAAGACATATGGCTAATCACACTCACAACACAGATTTCACATTCGGTAGTAGTTTAAAGCTGGACATCTCATTTCCTCATTTTCAAGATCGCCAGAGGACCACATTCTCATATCTCAAGGCAATTTCTTTTCTCAGGTTTAACTGTAATCTACCGAGGACTAGCATTGCATCACTTAAAAAAACCCCAAGATGCACTTGCAGAAGTGGATTATTATGGCTTTTCAAACATTACCCCAGAAGGGTATAGGCCCCTTTTACTAGGATCTTGCTAGCATAATGTCCTTCCCTTCCACCCTCTTCATAATTGTGCTTTGTTTTCTGCATCCATTCCTTGGTATAAACATTCAGCTTTACTCTACGTTCAATACTAACATTGCCAAACCCATTGTATTTTAGTTAGTACCCTACTAGTGCTCAGGGCAAGAGATAAAAGCCGTTTTTTTTTCTAAAAGCTTTGCATACTTTGGGGATTTAAAGAACATCCCTCCATCCACTTTCCGCCAAGTAAGAAAGGAAGTGTACCCATGCAGCACAGATTTCAAGTACTTGCAAGAATTTTAGCAGAAAGCTAAAAAGAGAGCATCTTCCCTTGAGCAAGTATTTATGAGCATATGACAAAAAAGTAAGGGTCCCACCACCACAATAATGTCTTCTAAGCATGTACTACAGAGAAACATCCTTGGAGGAACAACCGGGTCCCAACAGACCCATAAACCAGACAGCTGCAGTACACATACCACAACTGATTCCAGTTTACTGCACTTTAGACATTGCCAATTCATGGTACAGCCCTGCTGA
>NW_009696028.1:139655-157242 GCF_000703405.1 Apaloderma vittatum
CTGCAAACGAATTTTGATTCACACTGCAACAAAGTGTTGCTGAATTTGAGTATTTCGTCACCACAGTCCCACACATTTGTTAACGGTATCAGACACTCAGTTTCTTAAAAATACACAGGGTAAGAAAAACATCCTCAGAAAAAAATAACCAAACTTACTTCTAAGAGACCTATGGAAAGAGATCCTTTTATTCCTCCCAGAAAGACACTAAAGGATAGAATATGGATAAACAGCACATTCTGATTCTAGGGCATAAAACCCCAGGTGTCTACCCAAAATTTCAAGGCACAGACAACAGAATTGCATTTGTGACCAGCACGAAAATTCATTTTACTCCAATGCAACATTTTCTGGAAGACTTACACAGCCTGAAGTGAAGAGATATCCTGAGGCATCAAAGTATAATCAATAGAACTGTATTTGTTACCAGCCTTAAAATTCATTTTAGTCCAATGTAACATCTTCTGAAAGCCTTATATAGACCTAAGTGAAGATATGCTATGAGAATGTTGAGGTTTTTTTACCAAGAGCTTCTGACTGGAAGAAATCCCTTCTGAGTTCAGTATACAAGAAAGTTTTGTCTCGAATTTATTTGATCTCTAAAATGTTGCTTGACCCCTTTTTCTCATTCTCCAAGCATGGCCTGTGTGCGTCAGAAATATATAAAAACGAATTTATTTTTTCCATTTTCTTCTGGCCCTATGGGTTTCACTTAGAAGGATTTTAGCACTAACATGCCAAAGCAAAGAACACATTTGCCTGAAAAAGCTTTTTAATAGATTTCTAGTATTGATAACATTTGTTTTCCCAACACAACAGAAGCACATTCACATATTGGCCTCATCATCATCTTAATCTCCCAGAATGATCTTTCCTCTGTCTTCTGACTTTTAATTACACAATTGCCATCTTCAGTTTCCTTTACATCTCTCCCCTAGGTATCACACTCACACTGGGTACTCCCACAGACACACAGCTCACTGCATCTGTATCTTCTCTGTTCTGATGTTGGGCAACTTTCAAAAATAACTCTGTAAGTAATGCAGCTGTTTGGCTGGGTTTTACCTTTCTACATGCTTCACAAGTTTTAAGCTCAGTGCACTCTCAGTTGTTTCTGCATGCTTTAGTACCCTGGGTTTACATTTCTGAAAGGAAATGTGAAAAGCTATCTTCTGCAATCCCGTGAATAAAATACCAAGTTCTTATCTAATGCTTTGCCATATAAAAAAATAGAGTTGCTTCCAGTTGTCTTCTATGCCATAGAAAAGCAGACTACTGCCATCATCACACCCTGCAGCCCACCACATAAGCTTACTTAATTCCAACCAGAGAGTAGAAAACATGCCCTCATGGTTATTCCTCAGGGATTGTTTTAGAGACTCTCTGTTCTCATCAATGGAGGTGTCTTCTGCATCCATCTTTAACTATCTTAAAGAAAATTTATTCCTTTTTTTTTCATTTTGCAAGCAGTAAGTTTAAACAGGCCATCTTCCTCCCTGCTGCTTATTTCCCTCTTCCCCAACATACTTCACACATACACATATTCAAGCAAGGGTTAAACCAATTCACAGAACCATCATCCCTAATAGCCATTAAACATAGCATGTACTGCTCAGAAAGGCTTTAAGCCATCATTAGCTGTAAGAGTAAGCCAGAGTCATAGGAGCTACAAACACACATCTTACATCTCTGCCTTGGGCTCCACAACATCCCGTTAGAAACATTCTACTCAAGACAGACCCAGCATGGCTATTTTTATTTTTTGGAAACATCATCATTCCTGCCCTTCTCCTGTCCCACACTGCCAAGCCTCTCTTTTTAAAGATAACCAACTCACACCATCCTCTCTTGAGACATTCTCTTATTTTTCCCACTATCATCAAACTCTCTCCAGTGCCCATCCCAGTCTCATTGAACACAGATAGCCACCGCTGTCCTCTGCAGCAATGTATTTCCTCCTAGTCATTACCTATTTCTTTTATTTAGCTTTTCTTCTGCTGTTTTTAGCTTCATAGCCTATGCCACTCTATGATTCTATGACCTCTGCTCTATAAAATAGCTTTGTGCCTTTTTCCTTGATGCTGCTAGTGCCAACCTCATTTTCCTCTGCTCCCTATAGCATTTTCCCCGCACTGAAGTATCACAGCTCCATTATAACACTATAGCATCATACACAGGCATCTGAAGTTGTGCCCAGATGTGTGTATCAGCAGCTTCTCATCTCAAATACTGAAAATCACCAGAACTCCAGAAACAAATAACAAGATCCTCATTCTGTGACCTCCTACATCAAGTTGTGTCAGAAAACAGAGTTATACTTTAACTACACTTTCCCAAACCAAATGCCACGCAAAAGCTCTTTGCTAAGCCACAAAAAGGTCACAACAAAGCCAAAGTGTCAATGATGCAATTGTTCGAATGGAATAAACTGTAAAGATTACCTTGCAACCCTCAAAGATAAACCTAGAAACACTAAGCAACAGAAGAATGGATATGGATCACCAGTATCAGCTGTGTCTGACAAATAAGCCATTGCAAAGAGCCACAATCCTAACTACGACTGATTTAAAACTCTGCACACACCAAAAATACAAGCAAAACCAACATCCATTTGGGGTGTTAAGTCACAAGTGAAAACAAGCAATGTATGATTCGCTGGTATCCCTTGCTGGATCATCCAGTCTGGCTTTTCCAAACAATTAGAGCCTGAGGCAGACACAAGATTTGACTCTTCATATTCCTATAATCACTGAGACAGATTTGCAATGAGTCTGTTTATACCTTATAAACTTTTCTGATTCCCTAGACTTAGTCCATCAAGCTGCAACATTGAGAAAATCAAGAGTGAACAGAAATAGCTCCACCTTCCTACTCAAGATTTAACACATATGGCAGAAATTTCTATTCCATTTAGAGTAAGCTATGTTGCTCCCAAGCAAGAACATGAATCTGAGACCAAATTAAGAAACTGTTTTACAAGCAAATAAAAATAAAAATAATCAGCCCAAAACAGATGCCTAAATTAATACTTTTTCTCCCTCTTTTTATTTTTTCTTTTAATCAAATTCCTTTCAAAATTTTTCATTGTTTGTATAAGGTCTCATTTATTCTGTAAAGTCACAGCTTTTTGAAGAGCTCTTACAGCTTAGTTTTTGAACACCGCAGGAAAAAAACCAACAAAAAAATAGTAATGCTGGTAGGAAGATTAAATACTAAAAAACTCAAACACAATCCTGCTATCTGACCCATCATCTCTGCTGACTCAGTCCATGAGATCCTACTGTTAAAAAGACAAAATGCCATGCCAACCTGCACTTGGTACAGAGAATCCCAGCAAAAGTCACAGAATTACAGAACAGTTTGGGTTGAAAGGGACCTAAAAGATCACCATCTAGTTCCAACCCCGCCATGGGCAGGGACACCTCCCACTGGACCAGGTTGCTCAAAGCTTCACCCAACCTGGCCTTGGACACTCCCAGGCAGGGGACTGCCACAGCTTCTCTGGGCAACCTGTGCCAGTGCCTCACCACCCTCACAGTGAAAAATTTCTTCCTTGCACCTAATTTGAATCTTCCCTCTTTCAGTTTGAAACCCTCACTCCTTGTCTTATCACTACACTCCCTGATGAAGAGTGCCTCCCCAGCTTTCCTGTAGCCCCTTCAGGCACTGGGAGGCCACTGTGTCAGCTCTCCCTGGAACCTCCAGGCTGAACAGCCTCAGCTCTCTCAGCCTGTGCTCACAGGGCAGGTGTTCCAGCCCCTCATCATCTTCTTGACCTCCTCTGGACCCACTCCAACACATCCATGTATTTCTTTATGCTGGGGGCCCCAGGGCTGAAAGCAGCACAGAAGAAGGAGAGGAACACCATCCCTTGACCTTCTGGAGACATTTCTTTTGATGCAGCCCAGGATGCAACTGGCTTTCTGGGCTGCAAGCGCACATTGCTGGCTCACGCCCAGCTTTTCTCCCTCCAACACCCTCAACTCCTTCTCTGTAGGGTCGCTCTCAATCTACTCATCCCCTAGCCAGTGTTTGTGCTTGGGATTGCCCCAACCCAGGTGCAGGACCTTGCACTTAGCCTTGCTGAACTTGAAGAGCTTCACACGAGCCCACCTCTCAAGTCCAGGTCTCATGGGCTCTATCCACTAAGTAGGAATCCAGTGCTGCTCTGAAGAGCTTAATCAGTGTAATAGGCTGGTATATGAAAAAAGCTACATAACAGAATCACAGAATGTTAGGGGTTGGAAGGGACCTCAAAAGATCATCTAGTCCAGACCCCTGCCAGAGCAGGATCACCTACAGTAGGTCACACAGGAATGCGTCCAGATGGGTTTTACATGTCTCCAGGGAAGGAGACTCCACAACCTCCCTGGGCAGCCTGTGCCAGGGCTCTGTCACCCTCACAGGGAAAAAGTTTTTCCTAATATTTTTGTGGAAGCTCCTATCTTCCAGCTTGTATCCATTGACCCTTGTCCTGTCATTGGCTGCCGCAGAAAAGAGCCTGGCTCCATCCTCCTGACACTCCCCTTTTACATATTTATAAACATTTATAACCAAGATGCCACGGCAGGAGGAAGAGAACAGTAGTCAGAATACTCAGCCTGGTAGCCTATTCACACAGCCCACTGTCTCTCTTTCATGCAGGATATGTTAACAAACACACCACCTGAGTGACACAGAGAGATTAAACAAGTTACACGGGTCAAGAGATGTGAGAGAGTCAAGAATTAAATCTTCTTTTACAGGACATCGGGCACATTGTTGCAAAATTCCTCTGTGTCAGTGGAGGTGTCTGTGTCCACAGGGTGATGGGAGTAGCTTTAGCCTAACAGCACCTTTTCAGAAAATATGCAATCATTTTAACAAACACAGCTTCACTGATCACTACGGTATTACCCATACATTTAGGAAAGCTCTGGTAATGTGTCTGAGATGGCCATATCTTACTGGTTACTACTCACTCTGTAAGCAGTCAGCATTGAGCAGATCTTGGCACTTTTCATGGCACTTGACGCCACATTCGCCGCAGCGCATTCCCTGCCGTGCAATACCCCACAGCAGCCCCTCGCATTCGTAGCAGTAGGTAGGAGTTGTGGCTGTCCACACTTCAAAGTTGTGTGGGGTTGTACAGGAGATCGGGTAGATTAAGGCTTGCAAGGTCTTCTTATAGACATGAGATTTCTGAAAGGCAAGAGCATACATAAACCAGCATCCAGGATGGTGACTGAACCTGGTTTTGCTGGTTTAACATGTGAGTTTTAAAGCAAAAGGCACGAGCAAGTGAAATAAATCTAACATTTGAGGTAGCAAAATTTAAGAAACTTTTATGAGCAGCAGCAGAGAATACCCTTCCAAAAACGCTTCTCCAGGCATTTAAAAAAGCGAAAGAGATGAAGGAAAAGAAAAAAAAAAAGTTTGTGAATGAGGAATATCTTGCATAAAGCAAGTTCCCCAGGGTAGGCAGCACAGAGAGAAACATAAGATTACATTTTTCAGGATCATATCAACACATTGAATGTTATTTATTACATGTTTGGTTGCTTTAAACAAATAATACATGAAGATTTCGCATCTATATTTTTAGACATCTGTGAAGCTGGCTCTGTACCCCAGAAAGCCAAATTCCCTTAATTTGCTTACTAAAAGTTACTAGGAGCCAAGCAACCCTCTCACTTACCAGCTCTTCATCTTTGAGAGATGTTCTAGTGGCCATTGCTGAGGTAATTCCGGCCTTCCGGGACTGAACCAGTGACTAAGAAGGAAGAAAGTTTGTTATTCAACACCAATATTCAGAAATGCCCTGGCACTACATGCCCAGAGATGTGACTGAGGGGACTCTGTCATGCCAGACATCAAACCAGCAGTCCATAACATTCAGCTTCATTTCTTAAATGACAGTTCAAACCTCAGAAGAGTCAAATGCATACTCTATTTCGATCTTCCTACAACTAGTCTCACAGTGGTAAATTTTTATTTGTTTCTCTGGTAAGAACTGTGAATGAAATCTGGGTTTAGATCTCCACTTCTATGTTCTGCTATTGCCTATGGTCACTACACACGACTCACTCTCATATACCTAACTTCATTCATATCCAGAAGGCGATTATTTCACTAGTTTTTCAACATACATAACATCCCCCAAACATGACAGTGAAAGGGTTACAAATAAAAAGGATAAAACGGAACAGACTGGGTTGGGAGCACAGGTTTGAATGTGCTGGTGTATCACATTCATTGGCCATCACTGAACACAATGAACAGCATTCTCCCCTCAAAACTGCCTCTTTTGCATCACGCCAACACTAAGTTCTGCTGTCTTGGGCAGCACAGGGCAGTGCCTTTGCAGCATCTCACACTGGCAAGTCACTCCACTTAGGTGAATCACAGAATCATTAAGTTTGAAAAAGACCTTTAAGATCAACAAGACCAACCAAGGCGAGAAAAAAATTAAAGTTAGCAACATCTGAAATCATCTAACCCTATCAGAAACCTTGATTTATGCTCTGCTTCGTACTGTTTGAAGACAGACTGGAAAAGTTCATTTCATCAGTGATGGAGCAGGACAGAGTGTCAGATACGCATGCACTGCAATACTGCAGATTCAAAATAAAAAGCAAAAATGTGGAGGGAAAATAAGGTGAAAAAATTTTTGTTTCTAGTGAAGACTTGGAGGACAGTGTTTAGCTCCACTTACCATGGCCTGTGGAGAGAGAGAAGGAAAGCATATGAAGGAAGTAACACAAGTTAATGCCATTATTACAAAGATTTAAGATACAAGCTGTTAGTAAGGCACGTGCTAAGCTTCTCATGCATAAACTGGCAGAGAGAATTGCATGCATCTTGTCATGTGAATTGTAAAATTTGGAAACTTTCGTCTTTCAGCTGTTACAGCATTTCCCCCCCAAGTATGAAATTGTTACATGTACTGAATGGAGTCAACAAAAAAAACATTTGTCCTACAGAAGCCTTATTTTACTGTATCACACAAGCATATGAAACTTGTCCTCATTACTCTCTTGGATCTTGTGCTTCCTCAGTGCAGAAGCCTACTGGCAATATTGCAAATTGCTTTAAAAATCCAACCACATATGCTCGTTTATCTATCCTCTGAAATTCCAACCTTCTGGTAAGCCGCCAAACCTCACACGGACATTGTAACTTTCCTTGAAGTATCTGATTTTTAGGAAAACATTTAAAAATAATGCAAGCCTAAAAATAATCAAATATTCTGTCTAGAATAAAAAGGAAAAAGAACATGAACATTATCTTAATTCTGCCAAATAAACTGTCTACAAAACAGTAGCTCATTCTCACTGAGATTTTTCCAAGCACAAATCTTAACCCTTTATCATAAGAATTAATTTAACGAAACAGACAACCTTCTGCTTCTTGAAGTGACAATGAACATTACCATATGTCAAAAAGCAAAGCCACTTGCATTAACATCTGTGTACCAGAAAAAAACCATAAATCTCTTACCAGATCACTGACAAGTGGAATTGGCTTTTTTTTGCGTAGATCGGGCATGCTATCGATACCATAGAGACCACCTGCAGGCCTGAAAATTCAAGAGAACGACAAAATTTTCAAAATCTCACAGCACCGAAGGAGAGACAGTAATGAGATGACTTCCTTTAAAAATCAGTCTGCTTGCTAGTAGCATAGTCAATGAGAATGGTTAGAATCAGTCAACTGCCAAGGAAACTTAATATTAAGCCGAAGTTGTTAACACACTGAGAAGAGGTCATTTTCCCATTCTCTGAGGTCTGAGCTAGCTCAGAGTAGGCTGGGCACACGCCTGCAGAGCACCCAGTGCGGCAGAGTCACTCCAGAGTGAAGGCAGCCTTACTCTCATCGTTTCTGTGAGGCACAAATTTGGAAAAAATACTTACTTAATGGCAGACGCAGAGCTTTGCGGCAGTAATTCACACATGGCTTAACCTGTGGTAACCGAGCCACACGGCTCTTGTTTCAGAAGTACCTTTTGTTCCTTATGGATAGCTCAGTTTATACTTTACTACTGGCACGGAGCATCATGGCAGGAAAGACTTTGGAAATCTGAAAACATCCTGTCCCCAGTCTTTCCCCATCTCCTTTCTTTCCAATTAATTAATTTTGTGTTGAGGGGGGGAGGTGTGTGTGTGAGAAGTAGGATGCTTTACTGTAGGGAGCAAAATCAGCCAGAAGATTATAGTTAAGACAGTGTAAACTTAATGCTAAAAACGATTAAGTGTTTATCTTCTTCACACGTAAAAACCCAGACCTTTCTGCCTGGTGTTGGTGGTTGGGAGGGAGCATGTCAAAGTGGATCAGCCCAGGGACAGGACACTGCTACCCATCATCTGATTTTAGGCTAGAACATACTTAATCCTGGCCCTCGAGGTCCATATAACCATTAGGAAAAACCTCACATCTGAGCAGAAATAAGATTACTTTTATTTCAGTAAAACAGAGGATCTGTGGTGCTCAGCATTTCAAGCCACGCAGATCCCTACACACAAGAGCTGCCATTCACTGGTGGAAGTGGTGATGGAGCAAAAGGGCTATTACAAAAGGGCTGACACTTGGAGCCAGGAGAAATAATACACTATAACCTGCTTCCTTCTTGACAAGACCAGCCTGAATAATTGTATCTGGATCCTGCTGTTCACTGATAACACCACATGGGTGTTAGCCTATGCCTGAAGTAGGTTTGTTAATCCAGCATAAAGGCTCCCACTAAATAAACTGCATTCATCTGTAAGGCTTTAAGATAATGCTTTTTGCTAAGGTTGGAAACTGAGCATACATTTCTCTGCTGTTCTGCCTATCATACTCATCTTGAACCAAAAGAGCAGACTCGTGCTGCAGCTCCCACTCTGTGATGAATGTCGAGCCTGCCAGGCAAAACCCACAGCCTCTCGTAGTGTCTCATTCAACTTTCCCATCTCCACATTGGTCTCATGCCTTGCTGACACTAAGAACAGGGTTCCCAAGGCTTTTTTTGTGGCTATAAAGACTGTAAAGGAACCCTCTCCTCTCAATATTTAGCCATTGATTTTCATACAATGCTGGCTTGCACCTTCTTCAGTTGCGCGGTAAACTGGTTGGCACTTCAAACCCACGTTATTTTGCTGATTTGGTACACCACACCCAGCAGCAACGCTTTAGGACACCAGAACTACAGGGGAGAGGAGTATGAGATAAACTGCTCTTACTGCAATAGAAGATACATATGGTGCTACCTTTTAAAACAACCCAGGAAAACAAACTGCCACTGCATATTTGCAAATTGCCTTGAAAATTGGGAGGCTGGTAAGTGACAAGAAGCAACCTGCATCCCTTGGCTAGCAGGACCTACTCAGTCCCTCTCTGAATACAGCCCAAAGTCAAAAGACACCCAGGGTAACTAACACATGAAGAAATAAGAACTATCTGCATGAAGTGTTTATATTGCCAGAACTGAGAACAGTCTTGCAGAGATCAAATGTGGAATTTTGTCTGCTGCCCTAATGTTACAAATTCTTTCTGATACTAGCAATACTGCTTTGGGGTAAAACAACTGTCACAGCAGACTAACCAGATGATGCCAAGAATTCAGCATAATTTAAATTACAATACATGTTATAGGTAAGTTTTGCAGATTTGTGTCAAACCACTTGAATTATGAAAACATACGAGAAACAGAAAGTGAGGTTTGTGAGCTGAAACGATGCAACAAAATGGTTCTAAGTGAAAAGCCAGAGCCAGTGCTCCTGCTAGAAGTCAATGGCAGAGTTGGGAATTTGCACTTCATTTCTACACAATTTCGAATTTTATTTTTATTTTTTCTAATTCAACTGAAAGGTAACTGTGATATTCTAGTATTTCCCAGGAAATAAAAACATTAAAAATTTTATGTTTTTTAAATTCAAGATGAACTTAAACAAGTTATTGTGCTTGAGAAACACCGTCTAGTTAAAACCAGGTTTATTTATATTAGACTGAGGTTTATGATAGAACCAGGTGTAAGCCAGACTGACAGAGAACAAGCATATTTGAAAGGTGCTTGTATTTGCCACTGAAGAGCAGAATTGTAG
The DNA here is from genome assembly GCF_000703405.1 of Apaloderma vittatum. Lineage (NCBI taxonomy): Eukaryota > Metazoa > Chordata > Aves > Trogoniformes > Trogonidae > Apaloderma > Apaloderma vittatum. The sequence continues at coordinate 149,714 of NW_009696028.1, forward strand.
TATTTAGATATACACTGAAATGACCTTCTTCCAGCTTATTAATATTAAAACAAACAAAAAAAGCAACAATTACTAATTTTCAAAACTATTCACCTTGTTGAGCTTTCAGCCACCCTAGTCTCCTTATTTATGCACAAACTCTACTTTGATTAACAAAATTAGTGTTTGCACATCAGAAGTACTGACAGTGCCTCCAAAACGCACACTGTAGCTTTATATGTAAAGGGGTAACTCTCCTCTGCAGTGCATGTAATATTTATAGCATTATTACAGAGTGCTCTATTGGGGAGCTAATAGCAGTTCTATATGAGATGATTTGCACTAATAAATAAAATATACAGGCATGAGATATTATACCCAGAGACCCATCCATAATATCAATTGTACTTCTGTTTTTTGAAGCTGTCTCTCCAAAGCCAGTGATTACAGACCGGGAGCTATTGTCATATTACGCTAAAAGTGCAAATAGCTTGAAGCAAGTATCATTTTTTAATATAAGTTTTATCACACAGATGCTTACATCAAATCTTGAAAATTTAAGCGAGCTAAGGTGGTTTGCAATGAGAGAAGATGATTATTCCCTTCAAAGGATACAGTTTCTCTAATCTTCATGTGAAAGAACTCCAAACAGAAGTGCTTTAATATACTTTGTGGCTAATAAGCCAAAACATGGCTAATGGTGGAATTAAAGGTTCACCAGGCACAATCACCTTTTCTGGAAATCCCTTGCATGTGGGGATACAGGAAATAAGGTAAACTTTTTTTCCAAACTACACTAGTCAGTCTGGTTTTTTATAGCTCACATAGAAAGCTAAAAAAAACAAAACAAACCAACAACAGTTTAAACATTGCCTTGAATTGATAAACCACATTTTTAAGTATTTCAGGACTGTAGGTATATTCATCTTTTAGGCTAGGAAATCATTCGGTGTGCATGAACCAATAAATCCAGTACATTGTCTCCTTGTTAAAGCAGGAGAAGGTGATATTTATAATCATAATAAATCACTGTTTTATTAGGGAAGCTTCTTTTGGCCACATGCGAATTAACTTACGTTTGTAGCAAGACAACCTCTTGCTGAAATTTCAGGGCAAATCTGCAGCTACGTCAGCTCCTAATGAGCACATCACCGCAAAACTGTATCACCCTAATTGCATACAAGGCACAAAACTTAGTAGCTTGTAAAATGCATCATTGTCGTCCTTTTCCAGAGATGGTATTAGGGCAGCTACCACGCTGGCACCTATTATGCAGATTATCATGCTGAAATTACACACAATCAGAATCTGTCTGCTTCATCTGCTGTGAGTAGCGCGTGGTGGAGAGAACGCATGGCTTCTCACTCTCACCTGTGCAAATGAGGCATGATACTCTAAAAATTACCACATGCAATCATTTCCAGAGTTACTTCAGTTTTGGCTACTATAATGACCACAGAAATCCTTGTAAAGACAGAAGACTTCCCCAAAGCTACTCTTTTCCTTCTAAGAGCACAAGCAGTCTTTCTGAGCTACCCTTTTCCTCCTCTGGTGCCATCAGTGACTGACTCAGGAACAAGGGTCTCCTCCAGACCACTCTGCAGTGGTCAGTAAGGATTATTTAAGACCGCTTCCATATGCACTTGCAGCCGTCTCAATACAGATTATACAGGGCAACTGTAGCCTTGCTCATAACCACAGATCTGCTGTAGAGCAGCACAGCCCACCATCAGCTGTTTAAAGAGGCTCTGAAAAATAGCAGTGGCCTGGCCCTAAGTGAGGCACTGCCACTTGATTATTCCTGACAACAGCCATTAAAAACATCAGAAGTGCTGCTTTTACTTAGGCTGAAGTGCAGAACTCAATGTATACTGAAATTATAAACACCAGGAAAGAAAGTCTCAAAATACCACTTACCCTCCTTTGAGCCAGGGTGGTTTTGATGGATCAGCCTCATCTTGACCCTTAAATGGGCGAAGGGAAAAGAACAACATGAAATTAGTTTCAGAAAACACCAGAAAAACTTAACAGATTATATTCTGAGGAAAGGATAACAGACCACGCTGCATGCAGGCAAATGCATACATAAAGTCATTCAAGCACCTCCAATGACCAGCATGTAAGGACAAGTCACACAGACACAGACAGGCTACGCAATTTCATTGAACAACCAGGACCGGAACCTGAAGAGCCTGTTCAGTGCACCTTCTCTTTCAAAAGGCCATCTTGAAGACCAACTGCTTTTTTTGCCCAACCCAACAAAATCATGAGTTATAAGAGAGCTCCTGTTACTACAGTTCATCACTTACATACATATGGTCACAATGAAGATGTTATAAATTAAAAGCACCTGTATGAAATGCAGGATCGACTGATCAATGTGAAATTTTGTACAAACACTTCTGAGCTTTGTTCATACTCAAATGCAAGGACTCCTAAGCAGTGAGGTCCCATTGTATCTCCACCCTTTCATATGCAAGTATTTAATTCCAAAAACATGTCAAATGAGGGCCATCACTTGCAGGATGACTGTAGGTGAACTGCAATCTCACAGTATGATGGAAAACACCACAGACTTCAAATATGAGGATTAATATTAATGAATTCAAATCATGTTCTTATGTTCCTATTATGAGTGCATTTACAGAGTGATGTTTCACTTCTCTGAAACTCTTCACTGGACTAATTAGAGCTGAGTACTTAAGCACTTGCAACGTACCTGGAGGAAAAGTTTTTGGATAAGGGGAAAATGGCTTACCTAGAACTGGAAACCTCTTTGTTCCAGCTTACAGTTTATACATTCTCCTGCACTCCCTGAAAAGCTGGTTTCAAACAGGACTAAGCAAGACACACGGCTAATAACTGACACTCCAACCTCAGATAATCATGACTGCCAAGACTATAAAAAGCCGCAACTTGCACACAGTAGAGAACAAAGTATTTCTAGATGTGGGCCCTAACAACTTGAGAATCATAACAAAGCAAAGAAAAGGAAATGAGCTCCCATTTTGGGTAAGATAAAAGAACACAGCCCCCAAAGAAAGATTCCTTTTTTTCTTTTCTTTTGTTCTGTACTTTAGGTGAGCTGTGCAACCTCAGGTGTTCACAGGTGGCAGACAAGGTATTCTAGGAAGAGTAGAAAAACCAAGGAAAGCAAGTTACTATTTGAGGCCTCAAACTTGTACAGCAGCACAAGTCCAAACTTTTTGTTAGTTCCACAACTCCGGGGCTAGGTAGATCTGAAGACAACACAGTTTTGATTATTTTATTTTTAAACAGGAGGGTACAACATGACATTATCCACAATTGAACAGACGCTACAGCTTTTCTAGGTGATCACACAGGCCTGCCAAGGAGGCAGGAGCCCAGACACATGGTCTGGCACTGCTGCACGTTTCCCTGCAGCCAGAGCAGCAGATCAGGCTCCTGCAGAAAGGACGGTGCCATGTGCATCTCCGCCCCAAGCTGCGTTTCCACAAAAGCCCACAGCCTGAACCTGCATTTCCTCTGGAGGGATCTGAATCAACTGCTGGTCGAGAGAGATTTCATGAAGGAAATACAACCAGATCCTTCAGGAGCACACAAAGGAAGACACCTCTACCTTTGCCTCTGAACACCTGGAAGAGCTGTGGCTAAAAAACAACCCTGTAATGGATTAACCTTTTATACTGAACTGAGCTTGATAATAGTCATTTCAGCTGTACTGAATGACAGAGGATAACAAACACAGACGTGACAACAATTACAGGTCAAATGAATTAGTTTAACAAGGCTTTCTGTCATTTTATCTGAGAAACTCTAAATATAAGCCACTAGTGTTTAGGACATTAACAGACCACAAATAGCATGGGCAATTGAAGCCTGGAGACCACAAGAGCATGAAGAACTATGTTCAGAGGACTAAGATCATGGGAAAGCTGTTACTTAACTGAGCATTAACCATCTCCTACAGACTACCACAAGTCAACAGAGAACGGCTAGGAGCATGGATGCAGGGAGGGGCAGAAAGCATTATCTGGAAACAAACCTCCATCATCTCCTGGATTTTGAAACATGCCAAGTAAAAATTGTCGAGAGTACAAGTAAACTATAATTCTGCTTGTTACTTTAATTATTTTCGCTAAGCCTTTTATACACACTTTTATATACACTAAAAAAAAGCAAGAGAAGAGAAAGACCTTCTCTAGGGACAAGATTAAAAATTGTTTGGGTACTACAGCACAAAAGAAAAGGAGGAGCTTTCAGTAAGTGACAATACTGATGCAGGGGCAAGGCAAGCGATGGCTGTGGGGGAACTGAGCTATCACCTGCTGAAAGCAAAGAGGAAATTTTCTCCAGGCAGCATTCTCCCTGAAAAAATGCTGAGAGAACCAGCACCTGACATGAATCAAAGAAGGGCTGATGCCTTGAGACCACAGAAGAGCCAATGCAGCATCCACAGCTACAGTGTCGAGGGGAAGGGGGAAAACGTGATGTAGATCAGTGTAGGCTCATTATCAGCTCAAACAGCTTGAAAGGCTTCAGAGTAAATACAAAGGAAAGAATGAACATAAAGCTAATTGGAAAATAGGGAAAAAAAGTAATACTGGTAACATCAGTTCTGAAAAAGTATTTCTGTTTGACAAAGTAACTACTTTTAGACTGTAAAATGAATTCTGAACTCAATTTTCATTTCAACAATGAAATTTTGATGCAATGACACGTGACACTAGTAAGGCCAAGAAGGAGCAGGGAGTTTTAAGGTGGATAAACAAGTAGCTGTAACTGAGCTAGCCATGGGCAACGCAATAAGGAAGCCAGTGGGAGTGAGTAGGATCTGATGGTAAAATCTGCCACTGAAAAACAGGACAATTACTGAAATAGAACCAGATGCGCAATGAAAGAACTGATAGCATTGAACATAGCAACAACAGAGGATTAAACATGGTATAAATGGCAAGGTAAGAGTCCCAAAGGCTGCTCTGAATTTGACTGCATACAAGGTGTTTCTTGGTAGCAAAAAGCACATGACAACGGGCTTGAGTTCCAGTCATCACACTAGCCATGAGCCACTATGATACAGCCAGGTAAGGAGAGAACATAATCCACAGAGTATGTCCAGTGAAATGTCTCCACAGAAATAATAGCACAAGCGCCTCTGTACTGTGCTGGCAAGACTCCTTCAGAAAGGCATATTCAATCTTTCTATTCTACATCTAAGTAAAAAGAATTCACAGGAAAATGGCAAAAACAACATGAAGATGTAACTGCTACAGTAGAAGGGGACAGCTTGCTTACTCTATCAAAAAGAACCTTTTCCTATGTTTATTCAATAGACAGGAGAACATACTGCATAGAAAAAAAACTGCAGCTAAATATAAACACAGGATGAAAATCTGAAGGTGTTGAACTGCGACAGTTCTGTAGTAGCCTTTCAAAAGGAGAAGCAGACACCAAAACTGAAAAGTTTTGAAGAAGGAAGATTGGTCACTTTATATATGTGGTAATGGCAGAGCATTACACAGTGGCAGAGGGCTGGCAGTCACCAGGAAGTCCTCTGCAGTCCCTTGTTGTACTGGCAGAAGAAGGAGAGGCTGCATAACGTACAGGTGTTGGCATGAGGTCCAGACGTTGCCAGGAGTGCCAGTTAAATAGAGTAGTTTGCACCACTGCTGTGCGTAGGAACTTTTCATATGCTCCATTTAAAGAAGGCAAATGGCAACACTTTTCAGGTGGATTTGCTGCAGTGATGGAGGTTCCCACTCTCCAAAGGCAGCATTTGCACCAGGACACAGGCAGACCCCCATAGCCACTCTGAGTCTTGTCCCCAGCCATGGACCAGCTGCGTTCAGCTCCTGCAGACAGCCTGGCTCATGTAGAGCCTGGGCAAGCAGAGGAAATGGGAAGCAGAGGAAAACAACACTGGAAAAACTGAGATAGTTTTTAGCACCGTGTTTCCTGAAATGAATGGGAGGGTACAGGGAAAGTGGACATGCCTAACACCTAAATATTCACATGCTGCATGTCACAGAAAGTGTTTTGCGGGCTTATGCTTCACTTCTATGCACAGCTCTGTCAATCGATCTCTCCCTGAAAGCAGCCAGACCAATGTGAATATGAATACTGAAATGACGGAGAAGCAAACATGTAAACAAAAATGCCCATCACCTCTCTATTCAAATTTTTTTATTCCTGATGCTGATCAATGCTGATTTTATACCCTCTGTCCAACAAATACCTTCAGCTGGGAAGGTGCTTGTCACCCCTGGTAAAGCAGTATATTCACTCACAGTAAAGCATGCTGCAATCAGCTGTGGAAAGGCCTTCTCCAAGTAATTAAAGTTTCTTATCAACTAAAAAAAATTTAGCAAAGTAATACCAGTGACAGAGTAGCATAAATTTAATACCCTGGATTAAACAAGTCAACAGACATTATCATTTAAGGCATAGTATTCAGACATAACAAAGACAATGTTTGGTGAAGCCTGAAAATAGGAGTTTTGCTTACCAGGGAGAAGCAGCAGCTAGGCTTTCAAATAACTTCAGAAGTTATTTAACCAAGCTGCAATTTGTAAATTTTGCAATTTATATCCTAGAGGAGATGATGTTTTAATGGACAGAACAAACAATTACACACTTCTGTCGAAGAGAAAGTCCATAAAATGTACAGACAGATATAAAAAAAAATTACAATTGCCAAGCCTCTAGCAGCACAAAGAAAAGGAAGAGCAACCCGGATGTGTTAGCTCTTTCCATATAAATCCATCTCTCCACATAAAAGGTTTTCTAACAATGTAAGTTACTATTACATTGAAGTACTGAGCCTAGCACATTATCCTCTTAGATAAAAAACAGATGTAAAACATGGAAAGCTGCTTTATTTAAACAGATAAGGAAATATCAGTAATGACTTCATTTGTTTTGAGAATCATCCTAAGTTGTTTTCAAATATCATGCTTCATTACTAAACCTCAAGGACCTCAATTTAGCTACAGATTAATCTGAATCAGGCTAAAACAAGGAGCAACTGTTTCACTGTCTAAATTAAACTTATGGTCATGCCTAATTAGACCATTTCTTCAGGGATATTACCAGAACCAGACTGAACTAAATCATCCCAGTTAAACTAGACAGCCTTGCGGTTCAATGTCTTCCCTAACTCAAGTGTGCTACATTTTAAATGGAATCCGAAGCTACAAGCTAAGCAATTATTTTAAATTCACTGTATTCTGCAACAGCATCAGTTTAAATAAAGATTGAGGAAGCTTTTTCCACCTAGTGTATCCTCCAATATCTAGTGAGAGATCTCCCTGTCCATGGCAGGGGTGTTGGAATGAGATGATCTTTAAGGTCCCTTCCAAACCTGAAAATTCGGCTGAAGTTGCTGGGCCACTGGCCATCGTATTTGAGAGGTCCTGGCAGTCAGATGGGGGTTATGTTTGCCCTTTTCCAATCTGTGGGAACCTCACCAGTCAGCCTTACCTCTGTGCCAGGTGAAATCATGGACTAGATTCTCCTGGCAGCTGTACTAAGGTACACGAAAAATAATCAAGTGGTTGGTGAGAGCCAAC
>NW_009696029.1:0-9223 GCF_000703405.1 Apaloderma vittatum
TACACTTGTCCTTGTTGAATTTCACAAGGTTCACTTTCGCCCAAGCTCTCCAGCCTGTCCAGATCTCGTTGGATGGCAACACAGCCTTCCTGTGTGTCAGTCATCCCTCCCAGTTTTGTGTCATCAGCAAATTTGCTGAGGGTACACTCTGTCCCCTCATCCAGGGCATTGATGAAGATATTGAATAAAACTGGACCCAGCACTGATCCCTGGGGAACACCACTGGCCACAGGCATCCAACTTGACTCTGTGTCAGCCTGTTGTTGTTCCTCCCCAGATGCAGGACTCTACACTTGTCCTTGTTGAATTTCACAAGGTTCACTTTCGCCCAAGCTCTCCAGCCTGTCCAGATCTCGTTGGATGGCAACACAGCCTTCCTGTGTGTCAGTCATCCCTCCCAGTTTTGTGTCATCAGCAAATTTGCTGAGGGTACACTCTGTCCCCTCATCCAGGGCATTGATGAAGATATTGAATAAAACTGGACCCAGCACTGATCCCTGGGGAACACCACTGGCCACAGGCCTCCAACTTGACTCTGTGCCACTGGTCACAACTCTCTGAACTCTGTTGTTGAGCCAGTTTGCAATCCACCTCACAGTCCAATCACCTATCCTGTATTTCTTGAGTTTAACTATGAGGATGTTATGGGGGACAGTATCGAAAGCCTTACTGAAGTCAAGGTATATGATATACACTGCCTTCCCTTCATCAACTCATTTGGTCACACCTTCGTAGACAGGTATCAGATTAGTCAGGTAAGATTCCCCCTTGGTAAATGCATGCTGGCTATTCCCAATAGTCGTCTTTTCTTCCAAATGATTAGAGATGGCCTTCAGAATGAGCTGCTCCACAATCTTTCCAGGGGTGAAGGTGAGGCCGACCAGCCTGTAGTTGCCAGCGTCCTCCTTCTTGCCCTTTTCAAAGATTGGAGTGATACTGGCTTTTTTTCAGTCCTCAGGCATCTCTCCCATTCCCCACGATTTTTCAAAGACGATAGAGAGGGGCTCAGCCACAACATCAGCCAACTCTCTCAGCACAGGTGGATGTTTATACATAATTAGTAAAAGAAAATAAATATAATTTCAGGTGCATGTTTTCTTTTTTGAGACTTATTAGGAGCACATTAAAAAATTATTTCAATTCTAGCTGATGATATCATGTTTCAGATGTAGCTGTTGGAGCCCATGTATCTGTCCTAGGCTCTTTCCTAGAGCTCATTTCTGCAGCTCACATCACAAGTTCATCTGTTGTGAATCTAAGTGATTTAATTTTTGAAAACACTGCTCTGTATAAACTGGATACTGATGATCCTGTTTAATCAGTGTCCAAATGTTACAGACACAGGAAAAATTCTAGGAGCCTTTCTAAATGTTATGATTTTATAAGGGATTTCACTCGTGAACAAGAGCTGTATCAGCAGGCTGGCCAGTAGCTTTGTTAATCTCTTCTATCCTGACATGTTTCAGGTATCGTCTTGGATGAAGAAAAAGCACACCAACTGCTTTTGCATGTGCAGCCTCCTTAAGATTGATCTATCTGCTGACCTGCTTTGCCCAAGTCGTTCGGTGCCTTTTTTCAGATCCTTCCCTTGGGTACATCTAGTTTAGCAATGTAGCAAAAACATGGTCTAGGGAAGCTATTTCCAACAGCCCACAAAAACCTGTATACTTTTTTTCTCAATTTATCATATTCACAGTAATCTAAAGTTAAGTTACATGTCAAAGATCCTTTTGAAAATTTGAGCTATGAATGATATTGATCGAGGTCATGGAGAAAGAGCATGGGAAATAACAACACTTTTCTTACTCTCTATTGCATCAAATGAAATGGAGATGTCTGTCTCCCTAGTTTTGGTGTCTCCTTTCTCATTATTCTACACGTTTTTTTCTTTTTCCTCCCTTCCTGCTTTTCAGTATAACCATTATAGTCTTCTCCATTTTCCTTTCCCCTAACTTGCCAAAATGCTCTCTTTCTACCTCTCCTTTTCTTACTTCTGTAAAACACTTATTTATACTTTATATATCATATCTATTCCCCTGCTATGAGCCCTTGTCGCCCAGTGGTTATACCACAACTGAACACAGAGCTTTGCCTCCACAAACAAGCTTTGGCTGTGCTGAAGTCTCCATGGAGACATTTCTGACCCTGTTTCCACCTTTCTGAGTTTCTGGGATCTCCATCCTCCTTACTGTAAGCAGGACTCAGAGCAGTATAGATGACTACTGGGTTAAAGGGGTTTAATACAGACATCTACTTTCAGAGATCATAGTTTCCATGACTTGCTTCACTCACATATACAGAACTGGTGTCTTGTTTAGCTACAAGAATTTCATGACACTCAAGATCAGTAGTGGTTTGCGGGGCTGCTGCTGATGCATCAACAATGTCAGGTTATCTTTCTTGTTCTTACTCTTTGTTTATATATGACATTTCACAGAATCACAGAATCACCTAGATTGGAAAGGACCTTTAAGATCCTCAAGTCCAACCATTAACTTAACACTGACAAGTCTTCAACTAAACCAAAAACAATGAGCACAGTACTCAGGATGTAGCCTCACCAGTGCCACGTACATGAGTAAAATCACTTCCCTGGTCCTTCTGGTCACACCGTTCCTGATCCAGGCCAGGATGCCATTGGTCTTCTTGGCCACCTGGGCACACTGCTGGCTCATGTTCAGCCGGCTTGCCATTAACACCCCCAGGTCCCTCTCTGCCTGGCAGCTCTCCAGCCACTCCTCCCCAAGCCTGTAACGCTGTTGGGGTTGATATGGCCAAAGTCAGGACCCAGCATTTGGCCTTACTGAAACTGATACAACTGGCCTTCGCTCAGTGATCAAGACTGTCCAGATCCCTCTGCAGTGCCTCCCTACCCTCAAGCAGATCATTCATTCTGTGACAAATCTACAGTGGACTAGATAAATATAGGGATGACAAAGATTTGCACCTGGGTTAAAATGAAATGCTAGATAAAATATTTAAATACCTAGAAGAAAATTTCTAAGGGTTTTTTCCTGATCCTGTTAAATAGTTCTGATAACAAATCAATTTAGAATGTGAGGCATTTGCCTTCATCATAGGCCATTCTATGATTCTATGATTCTGTGATCTTGAGCTTCATTTGATTAGGCAATATAAATATTTGAACTACTGTAACAATGAGTCACTAAGCAATATAGCTGTGTTCATTCAAAAACTATCCAAAGGTGCATATGCTGCTGACTCACCTTCTGGACAGTATTTCATAGCTACACTATAGCTGCAAGCCAATTTTAATATCACTCCTGGAGGCAAAAAAAGAAATTATTAAGAGGTAAAATTCACTAGGTATTATCTATGATTGGGTTCAAAGCATAATGTTAATGCTGTGAGAGATCCCCAAGACACGCTAGGTCTGACCTCAGGTAATTAAATGAATCAGGAATTGCAGTTGTCTATAATACGGCAAAGTAAACAGCTCATCTTGCATGGTCCTGCCTGTTTGTTCTAGATATGTCCTGACCAGCTCATTGGTGCAGAGATCACAGAATTGCTTAAAACGCCATTTCTATGGTTCTGGCCAGTTCCAAACCAGGTTCTTGCTAGAAACAATTTTGAGGTAAACAATCTATGTAAAATTGCAGCTAACATATGTGCACTGCATAACAATTCCAATTCCAGCCAATACCAGTGCAAGGTGCAGCTCTTTTAGCCTGTCTAAGAAATGTGATCAGACAAATGAACCACTAGTGCTAACTAACAAGACTTCTGTTAATTAACTTCTGTTTTGACTGCAACTTATAGTGTCTCTACTGCAAATGCAAGTTTGTTTAAGAGCCAGACCTACATTAAATATCACCATACTTAATCACAGGATCTCTTTGACTGGAAAAGACCTTTAAGATTAAGTCCAACCATTAACCTAGCACTACCAGGTTACCACTAAACCATGTCCCTAAACACCAGATCAAGTAAATGTCCTGTCTTTGCTGCAAAAGGACCTTTATATTTCCTGAGTATTCCAATAGCTTATTGAGCAACAATTGTTTTTCAATATAAAGTAATTTCTTTTTCATTCATTTGAAGTCTTGAGTTGGAGCAATTCATACAGATGGTTTCTGCGGACACCAATTTCTATTTCCAACCTATTATCAGCAAACATGAACTTCCATAGCTTTATCCATTAGCCTAATAACGTTACAGGAACTGAGCTTGCATGCAAGGGTATAATATCCTGATTATTTTCTTTTTCATTACTCCACTTCTTATTCCACTGAACAAATAAAAGCCTTTGAATTAGTTTAATTTGTAGCCATTTGTAAAAGTATGGGCACATTATGAATCTGTTTGAGTCCACAGACTACTTTTGGCTGCATGTATATATCCTATCAACCATTACAGAGACTAAAATAATTTTAAAAGGATTAAACAAAATTGTTGTTCTCTTTCGGGGATTTTTTTTTACTTTGAATTTCTTCCAGATTGAACTCAGACTGCAAATTTTTTATGCAGAGTAAATTGAAGTCAGGCACAAGAAACTATATTTTCACCTAAATAAATTTTAGAGAGATCAAAGAGAATAGTTGACTTAAAGTGTGTGAGTCAATCTTCCTGCCATTCTGAAAGCAATAGAATAATTGCACTGCTATAAGTGTCAGGAACGGAAACATCAGGAGAAGGTTGAGCAAGCACAGGAGTTCGTACCTTCTTGTTATAACTCTTTGTCATAGTTCAAACCAACGGTGACCAAGAACCACACAGTCTCCAGCTCACTCCTCCTCCCATCCCCATTTCCATAGTGATGTGGACGGAGACTATTTAACTAAAAAGGCTCAAGGGTTTGAGATTAAGGATAGGGAGGGTAATAATTTACCGTTTAAGATGACGAGTAAAGAACCAGAGTGACTTGGGGAGAAAAAAAATTGATTTTATTCACCATCACTTACAAGGTAGGAAAGTAAGAGGAATACATCAGTAAATAGGGCTTGATCTTAAATACCCTTTGCTCACTCCCCATCCCTCCCATCTTCCCGGCTATTTCCTTTCCCCTCATCTATGTAAGAGGTGCAGGGGGTGGGGGATGTAGTCCATGTGGCCACTACTCATTGTCCATGGCAGCTTCTCCTTGAGAAAGAGGGCTCCTCAGAGTCTTTCCTTCCTGCCACATGGTGTCCACCTCAGAGGAGGTAATCCTCTTTCTCCTTGTGAGTCCATCAGGGCCACAGGTCGCTTCAAGTATGTTCCCCGCTGATGCTCGTTCTCTCTCCCCTCTGGCATGGAGTTCTGCAGGTACCGATGCATGCTGAACACTCTCACCACCCTCAGTCTCCTCAGCTGGCAGGCAGTCACCTTTCTGCCTCTCAGCCACCACAGGGCTCCAGGGAAAGGTCCTGCTCCGGCAGCCCTCTTCTCCTCAGGGACTCTTCTCCCTCCTCTTTCTCCTCAGGGCAATGTTCCCTTGTTCTCCTCTCCCCTCCCCTTCCTCCAACAGTAAAACATTCTCCAACATTAAAAACGAGACATCACAAAAAAGATAAAACCAAAAGAGAAAGAAAGAACAATGGGGTCACCTCTTAAATACTTTGATCACAGAGGTGCTGATTGGCCTGGCCCTGGCCAGAGGCAGGTCCAACTCTACCTGGAGGGTGGAAGGCTCTCAAAGTTTCACACGAGTCTACTCCCATGTTTTTTACAAAAAATCCCCATCAGACTCAAAACTGTGACACTCTTTAATTTCACTTTTTAAATTCCATGCACTTTAGTACTAATATGTCTCTTTAGCAATGTGAATTCTGAAAACAATGGACTTATAATGAACATTGCCTTCTTCCCGAGGCCAGATATCTCCAAGTCATGAAGCTAACATTAGATCTGGCTTTCACAATATCTTTTAAAATATCCGCTGACTTAAGACTAGTGGATATCACTAGCAGAGGCCAACAACTCTTTCTGTATGAGGTTAAAGGTTGACAAACTGACACATGCTGATGGTGTCAGAAGACCTTCAACATATTGTAAATGGCTTGGACTTGTAATGCTGAAGAGCATCTTTCAGGGATGACCTCAGGAAAATGTGAACCATTTCAGACACACTGGTATTCTTCATAGATTATAAGGATTTTTCATAATTCTGGCCAAATGTCAAGAATGCACTCTTTGTCTTCTAGTGTCAATCACAGACAGCTACTTTCAGTTCCCATCAAACCTGGAAGGAGCCAACTGTGGCAGTGGGCTTGAGAGCCAAGGCAGACAAAAGAGCTTTCTGTGCAAGTCTTCTGCCCCTCAGAGCCCCATCCTTATCTTCCTGCTTGAGGTATTGAAGGTTTTGTCTCTTTGCAGCCTTTGACACTGCTGATGCTGAAGAACAAAGCTCTACCATTGCTCAGAAATATCTTGCAAACTAATTCTGCTGTAATAAAGGGTATACTATCAGCACGATGCTCCACTGACATATCTTCTCAGCTGGGTTAACTAACCTAGGCAGATTGCTGTGTTAATGTTGCTATTCTGCTTTTGGTGCCCAAGGTAGTTTTGATATACTTCCAAGGTGGTGTAGATGCATCCAAAGACAAAACCTGAGAAAATATATGAGAGAAAAGAATTATGAGGGATGAAGGAGCATTTTGCTTCCAAATGCCATTATCAATATCACTTGACAGAACGAGGGACAAGAAATATAGTCTTCCATTGTCAAACCTACCACATTTTTCAGACAAAGAAATGTGTCAGCCAACAGAAAGGTGAAGGGAGGCAGTTTGTGAGGAGACATTTCAAACCAGTTAAATTAGGTTGAAAACAAGACACAACCTTCAGAAAGAAGGTTTTGAAATAGATTTTAACATTTATAAGAAAACAAATTTAACTTTTTCTTTATTATGTAGATTCTGTCTACTTCTACAGAAAAGAAAATTTTAAGCTTACACTTCAGGGATTGCAATTAAAAGTTCATCTTTACCCCTAAAACTAACAACTGAATATTACAACTGAGATTTCTTAAACAAGGAACTAAATTGGTTTTCATATGATCTCTATTTTTCACTCTAAGCAGAAAGAAAACTGCTCTTCATATGAAACAATTTTTCAGCGAGAAACAAGCAGTGGATAGAAAATGTATTTCACTTCCCAAAACTGTGTGTTACCATGAAAGAACATTCAAATTGCATTTTAAAATGTTATCATCTGTCAGAGAATTCAGGGCCCAATGATGCAAGTTGTTACTCATTCTAGAAATCTCATCTGCTTTCTCACGTGAATACAGATTACCAGGACACTGGATCTTACCTGTAGATTGAGAAAAAAGTTTATAATTCCTGAAAATGAGAACTGCCATAGGAGAGTTCTTTTTTGTTTTACTAGCATTATGCAGGCACACTTTTTATAATTTTTTTTCCTCATGTGTCAGGTGTGTGATTTAGTAAAGACCTGGAGAGAAACCTTTTTTTTTTTTCCTGAAGATTTTGCCACTCAAAATGTAAATAGCACTTGATTTCATGAAGCACTTAAAATTTTGAGTTATTCATTTTTACGCAATAATGAGTCAAATTGTGGCAGGGTAATGTCTGGGTTGGAGCAGCTATTATGCATTAAATTACAGATTACATGTATTCTTGCATAATACAGAATTTTCCCCCCTTTTAAAACATAATTTCCATCTATCTGATATTCATCTGAAACATGCTTTGGAATCTGTTACTTGCATCAACTCATCAGCTAGAGAACTTTATCACATAGTTCATTAAAAGATTAGCTTTCCTCAGAGTCCCTTTCCTTTCCATCAAAACACTATGAAAACCTTAATTACAGGACTTAAACCTCAATAAAACCTCAATAAAGACCAAGTCACTTTACCGGTACTGTAGAAAGCAACATACTGTGGGCAAATCAACACCCATCCGCATTGCCCAGTGCCCGTATAAAATTAAGTAACTCATTCCAGTTTTCAAATATTCTTTGGTTTACTGACGATTTAATCCTAAAATATATTTTATCATACTTTCTCCAGGCTACAGAGGGCTTTGCCTGCAATTATTTATTCTCTCACAATATGGCCATGGTTATTTCTCTTGGTCTATCATTTCTACTTGTGATTCCTCATAATGGTTTCATGCCAGTTAAGGAAATCTGGCCTCCAGCAAGGACAGTGAGGAACTTCACAGTCTACACGCTAATACAAAACCTGAACAAAAGAATAGATTTATACTTATAAAGGAAAATATAATGAAAGTTTCAACACAGATTAACAACCTGTAACTAATAGAATTAATTATCTGAAAAGAAACTTCAATCCAGGCATTAAAAGTATCTCCTGACATTTATTCCAAATGTGAGTCTTAACAGGATCATGATCTGAAATAATTCCTACTTTCCTAAACCTTGTGCTGTTCACATCTTACCTATCTATTTTTTTTTCTGTTAGCCTGTTCTTATATCCCTGATTAATTGTTAATTTACAGGTCAAGTATATCAAATTAACTGCAAACCATCTGGCCAGAAATCTCACCCATCATTCTGTTATTCCTCTGACGATTCCAGGATATAAATGTTTTCCCTATGGGTCCATAATTTACTTTTTTTTTCGTATCAGTTTCTCTGCAATCTTACTGTCTAATTTATCATTCTGACCACAGAAGTTATATCCATTAATCAGGACTTAGACTCATCTCATGGTAGTAGCAAAGTGTCCATGCATATTCAGTCTTCCTAAATATTCTGAGCATGAGTGTTTCCTTTGACCACACTGGTTTTTGAATTAAGCTCAGTTCACAATGTGTTCATAATCTCCAGAAAATAATTCTCAGAGTGATACAGGCCTAGTTTGGTTTTGAAACAGTTGCTTCATCAGTTACAGTTTCATAAAGCAATGCACAGCTCACATCAAGTTTTCACACAGCAGTACTATAAAGGCATGGGCACATACCATGCAGTGAGTGGTGTGTCAGTAACAAATAGCCTTCAGGTCCCCTGAGAAGGAAAGTTGTGAAGCTGTGCGAGCAGAAAAAGTCAACAAAATAGGACTAGTGTAAAGCAGAGAGAGGTAAGCAGAGGAGCTCTGAAATGTAATGCATAACGTGATATTCAGAAATGTTTTCACAGTGAGCAGGGAAGGAAAGAAGCTACTGAGGGTGTCTCTTCAGTCAAAATAGATAGAATGGAAGGAGATGTACTAAGCTCAAGGCAAAATGAGATATAAAGTGGATTTTGAGAGGCTCAAAGAGGAATTTGGCGTTCATCTATCATTATTCTT
>NW_009696029.1:9254-25278 GCF_000703405.1 Apaloderma vittatum
ACTGTTATCTTATTTTTAAATGCTCTCTTTTTCATTACACTGAAAGTATTCTTTCCTTATCTAAGGTTTTTGGATAAGTTATATACATACATCTGGGTTTCTGCATGTGTTCTCTTTTTCACCCCTTAAAATATTGTGCACATGAAAAGTGAGCTTTGGCCACTTTCCAGAATTTCTAGCTGTCCAGCAGCTCTGATGAAGGAGCAGCTTTTGCCAGGCTTCGAACATCTGGAAATCCCAAATGAGCAGACACTGAACATGCAGAAATGAATAGCACAAATGTTTTGGAGCTTAATGTGTTCTGGAGGCACTGAACTTGCTGCACAATGTTGTCTGGCACATGCACGTTCATTTATGTTTGAGAAATAGAAAGAGACATGAAAGCACTAGTTATTAATGAAGTACGGTAGAGATTTTATGGAGGTGATTCTGGGAGTATATAAGCATTTCAGAGAGTTTATGGTCCTCTACTGAGCAAGAAAAAGCATAAATAAATCTGTCAATGTTGTAATGCACTGTAAAAATCCTAGTTGGGATAAACTGGATTTCTAAAGCATGGATGAGGAATGAGGACAAGTATCCCGTTTTTATTAAAGTCAGAGGACTAGCTGCAGCCCAAGGGAATTGTTGGTACTTCTACTAAAGTAAAAAGAAATTATTTTTTCTTTTCTCTAAGTGCTGGACTAGTTTTCAGCAATGAAGAAGGAAGATAGGGAAGCTAAGGAAAACCTAACTTTGCTCATGATTGCCCTGAGCATCTGTATTCACCAGTACTGCCAATATATCACACAGAAATGGCACCATTTTCAACCACAAAGTGAAACATTTCAGAAGTGTTGACTTATTTTGTTGGAATGAAGAGTGGGGAGGATGGGAAAGGTCAGTGCACAGGGAAGGTAATAATCTATCAACACTACAAGCGTCTATCTGCAAACTAGGAAGATGTGACACTTTTTGTGGGAAAGACAAGAAGTCACTCAGTGGACAAGACAGAAACAATATTCAGTGGAATAGGGCAGTGGACGTTCTCAAGTCTCCAAAATGTTCTTCGCAGGCCTGGAACAAGCCACCTCTTTCCTTTATATTTCTCTCTCACACTTTTTTTTTTTTCTTCAAGTTGCCTTCCTATCTATGTGTTGTTGGGTTTTGTCAGCATAAGGACTTACTCACACTGCTTATTTTCAATATATAAGTTGCAGAACACATCATTCTTGGGCAGCTCCTTGCAGAAACAGCTACCCATACATGTTTTTAAAATACTCAACTTGCTAACCTAGTACTAGACATAGGGGAAACCTGGAACTTGCTTTTTCAAAGTGTGGTTTACTTATCAGGGAGGCTATTTGATTGTAAGATTGTTTCAGGTCAGGGGCAGTTAGGACATGGTGCAGAGGTAAATACATGCAGAAGATCTCTTACGTGCCATTAGATAATTAGGAATTCAGCTGTAATTTTGCTCCTTGGCTCCTTGTAGACACATTCAGTGAAGCATGATATAGACATTCAGGAAAGTTTTAGAAGAATCAATCTCAGATATGAGAATTGTAAAGAAGTAAACTCAAAAATGACAACAAAAGTTGAACTAAGAAAGATAATACTCTATCCTGACCCCAACTTCACTTGGCTTCCTCCGTAGCCTTATTTCCTATGCATATTTTTCCAGACCAGTTCACAGGGGGATAATGGCTTTTCACTTCTCATGCTTTTCATTTAACAAACATGTTTGGGGTCCCTGAAATGCCTTCCAAGCAGAAATAGGCATTTATACAAAACAACATGTTTGAGATTGTGTCTCATATCAAAAAAGGCAAAATTGCTGTGTAGACAGTGGAGTGTCCTTGAGCACCAGGAGCCCCTGAGTTCAAAACCAGTTTTACCTACTCTGTTGTTTTAGGACATTTCCCTGAACCCTTTAATTTGCCCTGGCCTCAATTGTGGAGTATAAACTGCTGTGAGAACCTGGGAGCCTGTGAAGTGTCCACTTGTCTCCTGTTACGGTTTGTTAATGTTTTGGCCTAGAGCACAGGCTCTGGACAACAAAATGGTCATTGCATTCCCAAGAAGACATGGCAGAACAAGGGGGAAAAGGTGGAGGGGCCAGGACTTGCAAGCCCCATGGTGTGAGATGCTAGAAACGAGCTGCCTCGAGTGGCACAGACTGCCCCTACTGCCCAAATTCCCCCAGGGGTCCCAGCAGCCCCAGGGGCAGCTCAAGAAATGGGAGATAGTCATGGTTCACTCAAAGGTGCTGCAAGGATTGAGCAGGGTAGTGTCAAGTTAGGAAAGGAGTCTGTCCCCTCTGCTCTGAGAAAAGATGCCCCCAGCAGTCAGTCCTCTGCCAGAACTGACCTGGTGCTGGCCGCTCTGCTGCCTGCTGTGATGTTCTAATTTGAAGGGAGATACGTACCCATTTGTATCCGCCAGTACATCCAGTCCCCGTGTGCAGTTAAGAGCATGTTCAAGCTTTGTTTTAAACAGTGCAATAAATTAGCACAGCTGTTTGGTTTAAAGCAATCTGTTTACTTGCCCACATGTGACTGTTTAAAGATTACAGGAAATTAAAACATCTAAAAAAAGAAAGAGAGTCAAGGAAGAAAACACTTTAAATGTGCCTTGTGAGGCAGTGCTGGCCGTTTCCATCATCTCTGAACCACACAGGGCAGTTCCCACTTCCATCTGGTCACCCTTACTGCTCAGCTTCTTTCCCCTCTTGGTGAGCACAGCAGAAGCAAGCCTGGAGCATGCCTGTCTGTGCCCACCATGCTGTGCCTCCTAACCACCAAAGCCATCCTATGTGAAAACAAAGGGCAAGTGTCACCCTGCGGGCATCTGCTGTGCTTTGGGCTCGTATGCAAAGGTTAGCTGAGACCTGAAGAGTCCTGCAACATCAGGACAGAGCCAAGCCTGTCTTATTTACTTCAGCAATTCTTCAAGAAAACTACTCATGAATTCTCAGCAAACCTATAGCCTTCTGTCATTTTCTATATTAGGAAAAATTGGTGCTGGCCTATGCCTCTCGGGTTAGAGGCATACCTCCTGGGAGACATTCAGGCACTTGGTGCCTCCAGATTACATTCAGTGTCTTTAATCCAGAGAGAAGCATCTGCCTCCAGAGGCAAGGCTTGGGGTGCAGAGGTGCTCTGCTGCGGGACAGATCTTCCAGCACAAAGTAAGGAAGATGCAAGACACTCCTGGGAGCTGGCAGCTTGGTGAGGATGGGACGAGAGTGCATGTTTAGGAAGGTTATGGCACATCTGCTGAGGAGACTTCAAATAGTGCTGCTGACCTTAGACAATCAGTGAATTTCCAAGGTTATTTCTCAGAGTTATATGGAATTTTCAGGCCAAGACTCATTTCTCAGGCTTCATCTAGATGATACCATTTGTCCATGTAACAGAACACCCCCAGACTGGAAGGGTATGGAAGTAGTTTAAAGATGGTTGTAGCCCTTGGAGTGTGAGTTCTGAGTTTCATCACCAGTGGTAGGAAAAAGATGTTTTACAAGCCAGGCAATATGATCTGTGAACTCCATTTTCTTACTGACTGTACCATTTTTCTGAGTGAAGTCTGATTCAAAAAGTGACAAAATAAGAAGATACCACAGCTTTCTTTTTTAAACACTCACATTTTGTATATATGACTAGAAATTGGAAAAAAAAATTGTAAACTTGGATGTTGACCTTCACCATAAATTCTCAGCATGTCTGCCACCTTTCTGAAAAATAATAAAAGCTTCAGTAGTGCCTTTCTTTCCACTTATTTTAATCACATCTAGTTCTCACCCAGCTCATTAGCAGCACAGTCCTGATGTGCCCTGGATGAATACTTGTAAGAATAATCTGAAAAATCTTTGCAAGAAGAATCGTGTACTATTATCACTGTAACAGTAACAAAAACTAGAACATCCTCCTTGATCCACTCATGGAGAGTAACAAAGAAAAAGAAATTAAGTGATATTTTAGACATTGATTTCAGAGGTGTATGAACCATTCTGGAATGGTAGCTCTCTCTATCAACTCTAGAGGAACTTAGAAAGTAAACACATTAAAACATCGTCCTGCTTTAAAAGCCACGGGATCAAAATCCTCTGGGGCTCCTGGCACAGGGGCAATCAGAGTGAGAGGAGAAGGGGTAGCTGTGCCTGTGGGGAGGGGAGGATGGGTCAGGTGATCCAAATGGACCAATCACAGTATTCCTTCCCATGGTGCTCAGTATATAAGGGCCCCTAAGAAGAATAATGGGGCTTTTAGTGGCTGCTGTGTTGGGGGGATGGAAAGAGAGAGGGAGGGAGGGAGGGAGGGAGTGAAGGAAGGAAGGAAGGAAGGAAGGAAGGAAGGAAAGAAAGAAAGAAAGAAAGAAAGGGAAATTGGGAATTGCTATTGGCTGTTTGTCATTTCCCCTTGTGCTGCTGGTTTGTCACAGCGTTCAGTCTAACAAAGGTCTAGAGGAATAACGTATTGCTTCTTATTTTCCCCTCTTGACTAAAATTGAACTATGCTTGAATTTGCTTTCTAAACTGCCTTTTTCTTTTTTCCTTCATTTTGTCTTCACCAATTGCTCCTTCAACAGCTTTTTTTTTTGTTCTCAATCCTGGAGGTAAGGAAAACACTTTAGTGTTTTTAAATTGGTAAAATAATCATCAGGAATTCATCCTGGTGCTTCTGTTATTATAATAACTAATTTTTTGCTAAATACAGAAGATGCATGTGATGCCATATATTTTACTAGCATTGCATAAAACTCTTAATAGAACTGTTAAAATGTTACTGTGATATGGACCATATAAGATGGAAACTGATTTACAAACGAGTAAAATGAGGTATGAGGTACCAATGAGCAAGCTCAGGAGTGAATAGTCTATAAACAGCCTCAATGGTGTATTATGGTTATGTGTAACATAAGCTTTTGCTTCAATAGAACTAATTGCATGCCTATGGTAAGCAACATGGGCAAGAATATTCAGGCCAAGGACTACGATGATGGGTGTGTAAACTGAACATCCTAATTAATGCAGGAGAAAGAAAAGCTCTGCAAACAAGAGCAGTGTTTTTTAACTGCAGGATGCAAGTCACTTAGATTGTATAGAGGGCAAACTGAACCTCAGGTAATTTTCATTCAATTAAACAGTGGAAGGAGAGTAGCAAAGCCATGTAAATACATAACATAACCCTGCTAAACTAGGCTAGGGACACAGACAACACACGCTGTGCTACAAATATCAGACCCCTCCCAAAGGAAAACACAAGTCAGTCCTCATTAACACTTAAGGGAAAAACACAGGGTCAGTGGCAATCAGAGCAAGGGCAAGAGGTGGATAAGGATGATCTTTTCTCTGTCTGAGACAGTGGTCCTCCCCTAGTGATACCTGAAAGAGATGAATCTACACAGCAGGAGGTAGCAGCAAAGGCAAAGCCTCAGCAGTGGTATCAGGGGACAACTTCAGCAGCTGACCCAATTTGCATTCAAAGCAAAAGCATCTGAGTTCCTTTGAGCAGACACTTCACTGCCAGAAACAGCAGCACCTGGCTCCCTATGAATACCTCTCCCCTGTTTTTGCTCATCTAGGGCAGGCAATGTCAGCCCATGCCTGTACATACAAGCAGGTCACACAGCTCATGAGGAAAAGGGTAAAGGTGTCGATGCAGCATGCCATAGTGAAACAAGACTTCATGCAAAAAATGTCTTTCAGTGTTAAAACTGTTATTCTAGTACTGAGACAACATTAGAAAAAAGCATGAAAAGATCAACGTTTAAGTGAACTTCACTTGGGAATACTGAAGCTTTTTTACAAATACTGATGAATTCAAGTCTTGCATGGCAGTTCTGTCAAGTTAGTACTACTCTCATTTTACATGCGAGATAGCAAAGGTAGAGAGACTTTGGAAGTGTTGTGCTTTGCCATTCTCAGTGCTGCCTTTGAGATTTTCCAGTGGATCTTGCAAGTTTTTGCTGTAAACACAAATGCTCTGTCAGTCACTGAATCCTGGCACTTGAAGCTGATTTTTAATACAGCAGGTAACTACATCAACAAAGGCATATGGAGACTATTTTTGTTGGAAAGAACAGTTTAGAATGGTTGTAATTTGCATGTGGTTCCTGAAGGTGAAATTTGTTTCAGAAGGAGAATTTTAGAAAATAAAATATGTTGTTACTTGTGTTTCCATAAGAGGTAATCCTCACTCCAAACTCTTTAAAACCCAGACAGAAGACAAAGGTCTGATGGAATACACGTATCAGCTGGGAAAGAATGAAGAGGCAATGAAGTGATGCAGGTTAGCATGTTCAGCAGTGACCTGAGCACACTTCTCATCCAAATGCTGAATCCCTAACTCTTGTGAATTGTGCACTTGACTTGACTTGGTATTCTGTTGGAAGTCTGGCTGGAAGCACATGATGCAGTCTTATTTTTTTCTCACTGAAAAGAATTTGAAAGTCTATCTTGTCAGGAAAGAATCCAAAGACTACAGCAACAATCCCTTGAAAACTCCAGATGCTAATCTTGTTTTCATTAACAGTACATCAATGAAATCAGGATTCAACCAAAATTTCCTCGATGATTTCATGTTAATGGGTATTTCAGTAAAAGGTAAGACATTCATCAAAGATTAGAGAAATGCATGCTAAATTATTGTGATATATGTGTAACTGAAAAGAAGAGTTGAGAGGAAAAGAGATTTTTTTCCTTGGAGTAACAAACTGCAAGACTTAGAACCAGACAGATTCAAGGAAAAATATGTCTGAAGATGCTCTGAATGACTGCTTTTATTTTCTTTCTCTGTACTTTTCTTCTTCCTGTAGGACATAAGCAATTTGTTGGAACAAGTATTTGGAAGCTCTGATTTGGTGCTATAAATGGAGAATCCAAAGGAAAGTTGGTCAGGGTAGCCTTGATAACTTCTAGGGCGAGAATTATCTTCCAGGTTAAAAGAACTAGCTATAAGTCCTTTTTGAAAAGGCCCTAAACTTGCAAAGGTAGCTGTGATGGACAGTGATATTGAAACCCGACAAAGTTCAGTTCACACAGAAGGCTTTTTTAGAAGCTATATATAAAGAAATCAGCTGATACAATGCAAAAGAGTAATTTTGGACATATTCTGTTGTGCCTTCAGCGGTTTCTGTACCCGGAGAGATCTGACTTAATTTATTCCTCTGTGGATTCAAGTCCTTTTGCTGGAAGATAGATGAGTGGCAGCCGTGGTCCTGTGTCCCACTGATCCCCCAATCCCTGAGGAGGAGCATGGGCTATGGAGGGCTATATAACCAAAAAAAAAAAAATTCACAAAAAAAACCCTGAAGCAGAACAGAACAGCTTGAAACTTGTTCTCTCCCATGTAAGATGAAGACCATCTTTAGATCACAGGGCTGTAAAAATAGTTTCAACCTACTTCTGCCTTTCTTAGCTCTCTGGTCTTATGACACAGACTATTTGGGTGCAGAATTAAGTCACTCTGGAAAGGAAAAGCTTTTGTCTGGAAGCTCCATGTAGGCCTGAGTTATGGCTGGGCCTCAAGCAGAGGAATGAGATGGTCAAATGTGAAGGGAAAGCTCATCTTCGGCAGCCAGCCTGTGCCCACCTGGCCCAGAACTTACAGCCACCTCTTTTTTCCAAACATGTTTTCCATGAAAACTCATGACCCAGGTCTAGCTTTCTGTCAGGTCTCCTTCCCAACCAACTTATTCCCTGAGTAGAAACCCTGTGGAAACCAGCTATCCACCTGAGTGTCTATGTGTGGTGAAGCCTTCTTAGCAAGTCCATGGCAGGTGGAAAATTGAAGTCTTACTTCTACTTTTGGGAAGTATCTGAAAACAAAGTAAGATTTGTCACTGCTGAGCACGAGATGTTTTTCAATGCTTTCTAAATACCATTGCTAAATTCATGAATCCAGTTCAGGCAAATTAGTGGTTGCTATTCTGTTTACCAAGCTTGAAAGGACTGAGAGCCTGCAGTGACACACTAGATTATGTCGATCTCATTAGCATTTCATTAGTCCTCTACTTCTTCTCATTAAAACCTCAACCTCATGTAATTTCTCTGCCTCTCTCCACAGATAAGTAAGAAGCCTCAGATTCAGAGAGTTAATGGAGTCAGGCTTTTTCCCTGTTTCAGAGGTACACTTGCTACAGGCACTTGCTGAGCCCTGTCAAGCTGATATTTTTAATAATACACTATGTTCTTATTAGTCCTCATGCCTGTGAATCACATTGAGCTGAAAGAAATTTCCAGCAGTTGTAGGCTCCATGCACAGCTTGGTATAACTTCCCTAGCAACAGGGATCTAGTGTGACATGGCCTTGTGCAAAATGAATACCTCAAAAATCTTTTCTGACCTTTTGAAACTTTTGTGACTCTGGGGGTGACAACTGTAGAGCTGTGTTGGCTCTCAAGGTTCCCATCCTGCTCAGACACATCAAGGGGAGGTTTGACCCCTGATTCAGCTGGCAGGGAGGTCAGGTGCTGCCTACTGAACCATGGCAGCTGTTCTGATTTCTGGAAGGATATGAGAATCCCTCATTCTCCTGATGTCCTTCACATCTCACAAATGAGATATTAAAATGTGAAACATCGGACTATTCAGAGAAGGCAGTACAATTCATCTGCTGGCTGTTGTAAAGTCAGCAGTAACTACAGTTGCCCCTAAGGAAAAAGTTCAGTAAAGAGAGGAATAACTTTTCACCGGAAAGAGAAGAGGCATCATGAGGAAAGCATTATTCTTGTCTTCTGTATGATGATATCTGAATACCTGGAATATTCAGGCAAGATTTATAAAAGCAAGAATATTTTAGATTCCTTCTGTAGGAATGCACAACATCTGTAAGGACTTGATTGGAGGTGGTGGAAACTAAAAGGAATTTACTGGACCTGCTTAGGACAGAGTTAATTTTCTTCATAGCAGCTCACATGGTGCTGTGTTTTAGATTTTTGACCAAAACCGTAGTGTTAATACATTAATGTTCTAGCTTTTGCTGAAGAGTGTCCAGAAATTGTCGAGGGCTCCTCTGTTTCTCACTCTGCATGCCAGTGGATAGATTTGGGGAGAGTGCATAATAGGCTGGGAGGGAACACAGCCAGGCAGATGACCTAAACTAACAGCAGAGATGAACTAATCAAAGAGATATTCCATACCATCATATGTCACGCTCAGAAAAAAAAAAAAAAGGAAAAAGAGGAGGTTTTAGGGGTATTAGTCATCTTTTGCTTGGGAACTGGCTGAGCATTGGTCTGCCCACAGGAGGTGTGAGTGATTGCCTCTGCACCACTTGTTTTCTTCCCTCTTTTCCACTTGTCTTTCACTTATTAAATATTTTTTTGCTTTATCTCAACCACCAAGTTTTCTTGCTTTTACTCTTCTTCCCCCATCCCACTGAGTGAGGGGGAAGTGTGGGAGTGGCTGTGTGGTGCTTAGCTGCCTGCTGGGGTTAGCCCCCAACATGACTTGTCTTCTGCTGGTAAAAATTTCTTATGGCTTATGAGCCTACCTGCCATCTTCGATGATTTTTCTGTAAGAAAAAGTACTGGGCTTTTTTTTTAAAACACTGGAATAAATTGCAGTCCGGTCGGTACTGAATAGTAGGTTTCATGGAGAAAGATCGCTTCACATTTGTTTTTTGGGTAAGAACCTAATGATAATTATCTAACGTATTCTATACCAGGAATAATTTGTGGAGTCAGAAGAACATATGAAGTATATGTTTTTTAGCCTTTGACAGTTACAAATGACCAGTGAATACTTGATTACAGGCTATTTTTCTAACCTCTTCTTTTGATGACCACATGCTTGCAGCCTCCACACTGGGTGATTCAAATGTAAACTCTCTGGAAATGAAACTGTTTATATCTAGTGAGGACAGATTTGGGTACAAAAAGATCCTGATCTTTAATAGGGCTCTAAGTGCTTCCACAATAAAATTAGCAACAAAACAGAAAGAAAACCTCCCATGGTTATGATTGTAAATAATCATAAAAAGTAGTTGTTTACAGTTACTCAATAGGGAGTTGTATCATAGACATGCACATGTTTTAAAGACAAGAAATTGCAAGAGAATGACTTAACATGACGTGATTAAACAT
Organism: Apaloderma vittatum; assembly: GCF_000703405.1. NCBI lineage: Eukaryota > Metazoa > Chordata > Aves > Trogoniformes > Trogonidae > Apaloderma > Apaloderma vittatum. The sequence goes on from NW_009696029.1 coordinate 19,323, forward strand.
CTATCTTCACTTCTGTTTGTTTTCCTTGGTCTGTTACAAATTAATTTGAGATAGATGTGAAATATGGAAAGATCAGAATCAGTTCAAGCTGTTATTTAGAAAATGGTAAACATAATTTCTCTAAGTTTCTGGTGGTTGGTCCATCAATCTTTGTAAGAAGGTCATTTCCCCCCAAGTGAGTAATATTGTAATTCATGGACTGCCACTGATTACATATTTCTGTATAAATACAAGGCTTTGCATTTAAAGGCAGAGATGAAAGTATCCACACAGCAACATCTGACAAAGGAGTATGAAAAGCCATAAATGTTACAAAATTCTACTGCAGGTTGTGGTAATTGAAGGGTAGTTGGCTTTTTTTTATATCAACATTTTAATGCATGTGTATATATATACATATACAATATGAGCCCTTTTTGGACTCTTAATTATACAAAAGCATTCCTGTGACCTCAAAAACAACAGTGTAGACATTGATAAACTGATGTTCCCTGGAGCTAACCATACTGCCATTGCTTTTGTTAAATTAATGTCGATTGATTTTTAATTCTATACTATTTACAACTTTAAAAATGATTATGGCTCTATCTGTTTGTTGGATGAGACACTCAAATCCCTTCTCATGCAAGACAATAGTCCCTTACATGGCGTTCTCTCATCTACTCCCATCAAAATACTTCATTGCCAAGTCCCAAATTCACTGAAGTAATTGAAAAGAATTCTTTTAAATTCAGTGGGATTCAAAACACTTTTTGCACAAGTAATCATCTACAAATGATTCATCATCTGACCCACAAAATTTGTTTAGTGTTCAGCTTAATGGAGTATTTAATTAAAAAGAACCATTTAAGTGCAAAATATGAAATATTCATTCTTAACTAATTGTATTTCATGTGAAAAAATGCAAAAGACTTGAAAAGTATTATCTCTTCTGGCTGATAACTAAGCTTAAAGATCATGTCTTCATTGATATATGCCAAAAATGTAGTAAGCCTCATCAAACAGTCCAGCAATACTCATTGACATCAGTCTTTTAATGTGGTATAATTTTCATGACACTCCAATAATCTATGACAGTGCTTTGACTAAAGATCTAGCATGATAAAAAAAGAAATGTGGTGTTTGAACACCTTCCATCTAGTTTTGCAAGGCTTATAAGTTAGTTTTCCTGTCTATGTGCTAACTCAAGGAGATCCCCTTGGTTTCAGCAGTGCAAATAAGATGTTACAGACATACTCATGGCCCAGGACCAGCCATCCCTACCAGTACACCTGAGCAGCCCTGGTACTGCCCACTCTAAAGAAAAACAGAAGCAAGTTGAATCAAGGGGGGCATAGAGTTGGAGTTTGCCATCCCAGGGGTGCAGGTAGCTGAGCTGGCAGCACTGGCTCTACTGCCTCTCCCCCAGTTTGCTCTCCTTGAGGCGCATCAGGCTGTAGGTCTTGATACCTCATGCTCCTAAACACACCCCAGGCCAGGAGGATTTATATAGGTTCACCATCTACTTTCTACTAGTCATAAGTCTTTGACAAATTAAGCATGCAGTGGAGATATCCTTCTTGTTGTCTTTCTGGGTGAAATTAAATCCGGAACATTTTATTAGCTTCAGCGGTCTTCATGAAGGCAGTGAGCAAGGTCACTCTGAAAGGAGATAGTTTATTGTCTGCATTTTCTGAAGCCTGAAAACTGTCAGAACTTATCTTGCTTATTCACTGGAGTTGCTGTACCTTGAAGTGGAAGAGTTTTAGCAGTGCCCAAATTAAAATGTCTGAGTTCTTTCATTCACACTTGTTCACAGACATTCATGGGTCGTCTCTTTAGGATTGGACCCATAGAGAGAAAGATGCAGCAACCCTGAAAGTTTTTGTATCTAACTTCCAGACACCTAGTTCCCTAAATTACTGATATTAAGAGAGAGGCTCTCAAGTGAGAGAGGATTCAAAGCAGCCATTCTGCAGGGATTTGCAGAAGAAGGAGATCACCCATCAGTCTAGAAATCTCAGTGCTTCTAGAAGGAGAGAGTGGTGCTGTAGAAATAGTTTATAATGTGGGACTGAACACTCTCAGGCTACAGACTTCCCACATCATGACTGAGTACTGGTAGACATTAGACCAATATATAAAAGGTGCCCTGGGCAGGAGCATCAGCCCTTCAGGATGTAATGTGAATGAAAACAGCTGCAAGTAACAAGCCCTAGTATAGAAGAATATGGCATAGATGATTGTGCTGTAAGCATAACTACTAAATAGCGCTTCAGGACATGTAGTGACCAGATTTTCAGCCATAAATTGGCATAAGCATGAAATAAACAATGACAGACTCTGCAGTACCAGCCTGGAGGAACTTTTGGGCAGTGTTCTGAACTCCAAAGTGCTTGCAGGCCTTAGGAGGTGAAGCGTAAGTTATGGGTACTGTGTGCCTACATGTCAGACTCCAGCCTCTGCCCATGTCTCACTTGTAACACCTATGTACCCAAATCGGTCCCTAAAATTGAGGAGTGAGTCCCAGTTTCAAAGAACACAGTTTTTGCATGATTCTTTCTCTCGTGTGCTCTGTTTCTTAAGTATAATTGTTCTTTAATCACAAAAGGCAGAAAGCTGTGTCTAAGCCTGACCATTAATGAAACCAGTTCATTGATTTCTGGTCGTGCACAGTGTTCCTGAATGCAATTAATTTATATGGAGAGTACAGTGGATTTTTTTTTCTCTAATCTTATTCCGTTGTTTCAAAAAAAAGGTTAATGTGATAGAATAGATGAGACTCATGCTAGCTCAAGGAAGAATGCTTCCATTTCTGAGCATTTTAGGTCATCAACACAGACATGATGTAGGTTTTAATAAATGGAAGAAGCTAGGGTCCCTTTAAAATGTTTCTTCAGTTCTTGCATCTAAAATAGTTGCTTAAATAAGAACTAGTTTCTTGGTTTTGCTAGGATATGGAAGTTAATAATGCTCACCAAAGGTCATGTTCCAGCCATACTGAACTGGAAAGCTTGTTCGTTTAACTGGAGCTCATATACTCAGCTGGGAACTTGCTTCTACTCAGTTAGTGCTACCACAATAACTGATGCTTCCGTAGTTATAAACACTAAGCTTCAATCTATATGGCCAAATAAATGTTTAGATCTGTCCAGAATAAGATTTCTAAACAAAGGATGATTGTAATTAATGCTTTTCTTCTTACTTTTTTTAAAAATTTCTTTATTTGTCATTTTTAGCATATTAAGACTTTTCAGGTTCTGTTTAAACGATTTCACTCTTAGGAGATTTGGCACAGCAGGTTTTAGAACAATCAATCATTGAGTAAGATGACAACCACAAAAAACTTATGTTACGGTAGTAAACTTTATTTTGTTGAAGTTCTGCACATCTCTATGTCTAGAGAAACTACAGCTAATACTGAGGTAAGATATTACCTCCATCTCATAGGGAACTTCCCTCAGATCTGACTACTCCAGCATACATGTACAAACAGGCATGTTCCCAAATCTGCAGCTTACGTCTTCATTCTTGCTATCAGTGGAAAGGGCTGCATAAAAAAATGTATGCCTGTCAGACTACTTGTCACCACTGCAGAAAATTGCATCTACCCTGTGATCCTAATTGGTCTGCAGTGCTCTCTCCAACCATGCACTGACTGATGTCTCCTTAAAGTGGGAGGGGGTTTTCTGGCTCTTCATTGGGGGATGCACACACAATGCCTGCAGGCTCTGGTGACTAGATGGAGACCTTTTTTCTACCCACTCAGCCATCAGCCTCCTTGCATCGTGGCTGGCATGGGAATCTTCCTATTGTGAGTCCTGCTCCAGCCTGTACGCACCCACTTGCAGACACAGTCCTGCAGTGGGAGCAGATCCCACACAAAAGATACCACATCGAAAGAAGCACCTCTCTGGAAATCTCCTTGGGCCTAATAAAGCAGGATGAAATAATTTCCTGGTGGCTATTCCCCACGGAGCTTTTCTCCAGCAGGACTTGGAAAGCCAAGGCAGCATATACAGCCTTCCACTTTCGTGCAACAGTCATAAATACTATGTGAAAAGGGAATGGAAGATGCGTATAATGATCAAGAATTTGCTCTCCTCATCCAAATGTAGGATGGGATGATTTGTTTGCTAACCAATCTACCTTCATCAGAACAGGCACAGTCACATCTGCATCGTCTGGACAATTGATCGTCTAACCTATTTTTTAGAACCATCATTACTGGAGATTTTACAGTTTCACTCAGTAAATCTCAGGGCTTAATTCTTCTAAAATGTAATTTAGGTTATAGTATTATGATTGTAGTAACTCAATCTCTCTCACCATGCAGCAACAAGTTGGCAAAAGGGTGGAAAGCAAAGAAATGGAAAACTATGCTGCCTTATAATGTGTTCACCAAATAACTGTGAATAGAATTCAGTAGGTAACAAAAATTCTTAACTTTTCTTAAAGAAAAATGAGATAACTAATGAAAGAGATAGAAAAAAATAAATATATGTGAAAATTAAGGAAAGAGAGTGTGTAAGACTGTTACATCTCACCCAGGAGAGGGGAACAAGTGACTTAGATTTGTAATTCCCCAATGGAGTGGACAATGGTGAGACAAGTATTAAGGTCTGTACACAAATATTTATTAATTTTCACAGCGTATAGATTGGTTTTACTATAATCAGTTTTAGTTACATGACATATCAGGGCAGGCAATATACTGTGACTTAATGATAATCAAGAAAAGACTAGGCATATGCAACAAACTACAGCAAGATGCATGTCACTTAATGATAAGGAAAAAAGACGTATAATGACTTATAACAGGCAGTATTATACTTAACGATTACAAGAAAGAAACTGAGTATAAACTAAGCAAGCAATATGGTAAGCCTTGCATTATTTAATGAGAAAGGGGAAAGGGGACAGAGATCACCAGTCTGGGTTCCTACATTGGTCCTGCCAGTGAGAGTTCAAGGATGCCGTCATCTTTATTTCTATTCCTGCACTTCTGCTCGGTGTCTCTGTCTACATGTTTCTGCTCTTCTTCTAGGTTTTTGCCTTATCCCACCTCGATTTATACACATTTTTCTACATGTGGACATGCAGTGCATTAGATAGGAGATCAAAGTCCTTCATTGATTTTGATACTCTTCATTAGCATATACAGTTGCCCTACCTACTTGGGAGATATGCTACAAGACAAGGCCATGCTGCCTCCACAAGACTCCTGATCTCATGCATATCTGGGCCAAGGCTGTCTGAGGCTTAGTCTTATTTGCTTAGTCTTGTGAGATCCCTCTACCACATTCCATTTAGCACTTACCAGTTTGCCACATAGAGCCAGTCTTGTTTTTGTCCAAGCTAGGGGTTTGTAAAATGCCAAGAAATGTTTATGACAAATATTCATGCATCTGTCCTCTACAGACTCAAAGAAAGGATGAAAAAATGAAAGAAGGGAGAAAAAGAACATTGCAACAACAAAAAGTGAGAAAATAAGAGAGGCAAATCCAATTTTTCAGAAAGGAATGAACATCTGATATCCTTCTACGAAGGTGTGACCAAATGGGTTGATGAAGCGAGAGCAGTGGATATAGTATATTTTGACTTCAGTAAGGTTTTGGTAATGTCTCCCATAACATCCTTGTAGGAAAACTCAAGAAATGTGGGATAGATGATTGGACTGTGAGGTGGATTGCAAACTGACTCAACAACAGAGTTCAGAGAGTTGTGACCAGTGGCACAGAGTCAAGTTGGAGACCTGTGGCCAGTGGTGTTCCCCAGGGATCAGTGCTGGGTCCACTTTTGTTCAATATCTTCATCAGTGACCTGGATGAGGGGACAGAGTGTACCCTCAGCAAATTTGCTGATGATGCAAAACTGGGAGGGGTGACTGACACACAGGAAAGCTGTGTTGCCATCCAACGAGATCTGGACAGGCTGGATAGCTGGGCGAAAGTGAACCTTGTGAAATTTAACAAGG
>NW_009696030.1:0-7184 GCF_000703405.1 Apaloderma vittatum
TTTCCCCTGTCTTCTAAACCAAGACATCAGGCAAGAGGCAAAAGTAATAAAGGCTTCAGTGAGATATAATAGCAGTTTTGTGGTATTAAGGTGCTTCTCATCAAACTGTTTATGAGTGTGTTGGTTTAAATGAAAAACAAAGGTTCTACCCTTCTTGCAGAAGAGTTCCCATCCAGATGTATATAATGTAGCAAGGATGAGAGTACACAGTGCAAAAGGGGCCATGATGGACAATGTACAATTATCAAGTGTCAGTTAACAAGTTTACAGTATGTAAAAACACTGTCATGTTAAAAAAAGAATCATGTTCCCATTCTTGAACTTAACTTCAGTATTGTTGCCTGTGTAATTGCAGCCCTGAGTAATGGCAAGTTTTTATGTGAACATCCCACTTAGGAGTAGGATGTAAAGAACTCCCTGAGAGGCAGAGAAGGAGTGATAGTCTTTGTATATTAGCCTTTGCTTAAAATTTTATATTCCTAGAGATCACAGAGGCATGGAATGGTTTACCTTGGAAAGAAACTCTGGAGGTCATCTTGTTCAACCTCCTTGCTTGATCAGGGCCACCTACAGCAAGTTACCAAGGGCTGTGTCTAGAAAATTTTTTACTATTCCTAAGGAGTGGATTTCCAAAAAATCCCTGGGCAACCTGTTCCAGTGTTCAGTTAACTTCAGAGTAAGAAGTGTTTCCTGATGTTCAAAGGGAACTTCCTGTGTTTCAGTTTGCATTTCAGGACTGTTGCCTCTGATCCTTGTTACTGGACACTGCTGAAAAGAGCCTCTGTCTTCTTTACACCCTCCCTTCAGGTGTTTATAGATATTGATGAGATCCCACTGACCTTTCTCTGCTCCAGACTGAAGTCTCAGCTCTCTCACTCTTTTCTGCTAGGAAAAAATGCTACAGTCCCTTTATCACCTTAGTGGTCCCTTGCTGGACTCTGTCTGGTATGTCCATGTTTCTCTTGTACTGGGTTGCTCAGGAGTGTGCACAGCACTCTGGATATCATTGCTGAATAAACGAGAAGCATCACCTTCCTTGACCTGTTGGCGATACTTTGTTTACTGCAAAGATGCCATTAACCTTCTTTGCATGGCAAGGTCACATTGCTGTTGCATACTCAACCTGATGTTTACCAGAATCCTTAGACCCTTTTCTGCCAAGTTGCTTTACATTAACCTTCTTTTTATTAACATCCTTGTTCAGACACCTCCATTCATAACAGCTTCACCCTGATAAGGAATGGCTCTATCATCTGGAACTTAGCAAACTATCTGATTTGGGAATAGGAAGAGCCAGTTCTGGACAGGAGTCTGTTTCAAGAATCATACTGAGCTAGTTCTCAAATACTTGACACAAAATGATCTTTCTCTTCCCACTATTCTATGCATGCTTTTGTTAGCTTCTTTTATTCTCAGCGATCCAGACAGCATTAATAGAAAGTCAAAAAAAAAAAAAGAAAATTTTTTTATTAACTTTGGAAAATGTGCATAGTTTCAAAGATGAATCAGAACAAAACTACCATAACCCAGGCATCTGGTAGGAGATTTTCTATTTTTTTGTATAAGTGCCTGGATTATTGGCTCATTCCTGAACAATATTTTGTCTAATTGCTGTGGGCCAAAACTTGTCACAAGTTAAGCACATAATGAAAAAGAAAACTCTGACCGAAACCAGGAGAATACTTTGGCATGAATATATTATCTCTATTGGTCCTTGAAAAATATGACATTTTCAGTTTTCATTTCATTAGAGTCCACCTGCCTTGCAAAATATCACATTGGACCTTGTTCCATGCTATTATTAAAGAATAGAAGTCTTCAGAAAGGGACATGGAGTATTAAAAAAAATATTTAACCTAAGGTAACTCATAGAAATAACGTTGCTCCATTAGCACTGCTAGTATGTCACTAATTCTCACACATATAGCATTGCATCCAGATACTTGTTCAAATTTTAATGGGACTATGTGTGTAAATGTGTTTGAGTATCTACTACAGTTTCTTGTAGAATTAGGTGATAATGGAGATAAAAGACTTTTCTGGATAGGTAGAATTTGATTTAAGAATGTCCAGGCTTTTGTTCTTGCTTTCCAAGTAGCTTAACAAAGTTAGTGGATCCACAATTTCATGTGCAAAAGCAGGTTTATGCTACAGAATAATTGTCTATCCATTAAATAGGGCAGGAAAGAGATCTGAATGGGATCCTAACACATTTCAAAAGTTTCTTTAAATAAAGGCTGTTTTGTGGGTGGGGTTTTTTTGGCTCAGGATTTATTCAAATAACACAAAATATTTCCAGCAGAGAAGAAATTGAAAAAGTTACTGGTGTACTGGGTTTGCCTGGCCAGATTTTGGTGGCAGGTGTAGTGGCTTCTGCAGGAAGCTGCTAGAAGCTTCCCCTAAGTCTGACAGAGCCAATACCAGCCGGCTCTAAAGAGGGACCCATCACTGGCCAAGGCTGAGCCTATCAGTAAAATGATAGGAGAGGAACACCTCTGTGAAAGCATATTTAAGAAATGGGGAAAAAGAGCTGTGCCACAACAGCTGGCAGAGAGATGAAGGAGTGAGAATATGTGAAGACACCAAGGTCAGTGAAGAAGGAGGGGAAGGATGTGCTCCAGGCACCAAAGCAGAGTCCCCTGGGCCATGGGGAAGACCATGCTGAAGTGGGTTGTCCCCCTGCAGCCCATGGGTGTGACGAGGTGTAGATGTCCACCTGTAGCCTGTGGAGGACCCCACACCAGAGCGAGTGGATGCCTGAAGGGGGCTGTTGCCCTGGGGGAGGCCCGGGCTGGAGCAGGTTGGCTGGTAGGACTTTTGTGACCCCATGGAGGACTTGTGCTGGAGAAGTTTCCCCCTGAAAGACTCATGTTAAGGCGGATTGCCCCTCATGAGAGAATTCATGTGCAGAAAGGTGTGTGAAGATTGTCTCCAGTGAGAGAGACCCCACAATGGCCCAGGGGAAGAGCGAGGAGTCCTCCCTTGCAGGAAGAAGCAGCTGTGGAACCAACATGAGATGAACTGACCGTAATCCCCATTCTCTGTCTCTGTGCACCATTTGGAGGGAGGAGGTGGATAAACTGGGATTGACGTTTTGCCTGAGAGGAAGGGAGGGATGGGGGAAGGTGTTATTTTTTTTTTTTTTAAGGTCTGTTTTTATATCTCACTACTCTTCTCTGATTTATTGTTTAATAAATTTAACTAGTTTCCCCAAAATCAAGTCTGTTTTGTCCAGGACTGTAGATGCAGGTGATCTCCCTCTCCTTATCTCAAACCATGGGCCCTTCGACATATTTACTGCCCTGTCTTGTAGAGAAGGGGGGGTGATGGAGTGGCTGTTTGACCTGGCCACTGGCCAGGATCATACCACTACAACTGGTATCTTAAACTAGTGACTTCCCTACTCATCTGTAGAGTTAGTTTTCCAGATTCAGATGCCATGTTTAATCAATGCAGACGTATCTCCTTACTGTCTTCATATGACTACAACATTTTCAATAGAATGCCAGCTACACCAGATGCATGTAATTTGCATGCACAGTGAATCTGTTAAAAAAATCTTTATAGCTTATCATTTACACTGCATGAAATAATTGCAAAATGCTAAATCTCTTTTCAATAAAATCATAATATGATAATTAATGAAAATAATGGAATGTTTTAATGGTTAACCTTAGGAAGGACTTCAATGTTTTACTTGAAGTGTAGAATGTATTGGAGAAGCATCCAGGAAGCTGTTAAGAAAAGTACATTTTTCCAAGAAAAATTTATCAAAGCAAAAAGAGTATTTTTTACTGTAATAGAAACACAAAATCTGAGAGATCTACAACCAGTTGTTCTATAGTAAATGGGATTTCTGCAGCTAAAAATGCAAGATTAAGCCTTTTTCACAAGAAAAGATAGGATGTTGACTTAAAACTGCTGACTACAATACCTTTATAAATCATTTAGGAATAATGAATTCAAGGGTAGTTTTGTTCATGAGTATTAAGAAGCTAGCTTTAATTTACTATGATTTTGGTGATTTATGTAACATTGTTTTTTGTTACTTTTGACCTGAAGGCATTTCTGGCCAAAGTTGTGTTGTCTTCCAGTTACAAATCACCTTCTATTTATCATCATGATGTTTATGCTGAATAGGTTATCATTCCTGTGTCAATACTTTTATGTAAAAGTACTATTTTTGTGGTGAATGATAGCTTAAATATACACACAGACAGAGACATACACTGAATGTAAGACACAAAAGGTGCTCTGAAGATATAATTATTACACTCAGAAAAACTACCTGAGGATTTTATTCAACTAATCAAACTTTTTTGGGGCTTTACCCCTAGTTACTTTTTTTCGCTGGAATCACCACAGAATGACTTTTTTGTTTATTCTTCTTATGTACAGCTTTAGCTCATATGAGTTAATAATGTAAGTGTAAACCAAAAAGCAACAAGTGGGTATTGTACAGAAGAAATACAGAGAAAAAGTCAATATTGATTACTAAGATGAACAGTAAACACTTCATGTCAGATGCCCAACTAGGCAAGAATATTTGCTTTAAAAGCTGACTTTAAAAATAGTTTATTTCTTTGCATGTAAAGAAAAACAATGTTAATGGAAAATACTCTTCTTTTCCATACACTCTTAATAAAGAGATTACTTTGGGATTCAGACTGTGGTCACAATTCTTAAGAGAATTTTAAGATGTCATAAAGCTTCTCAGAGACCTTGTGAAAGATTGCACGTTTTGTGGTTACATGCTTCCAGCAAACATGATTGTCATGGGTCTCTGAACTGAGCTGGAACTCATTTTAAAATATGTAAGAAGGATAGCATCTTTTCTGAACCCATTGCCCTCCTGAACAGCATGACTGGACATATAACCACTGTATATACTAGGGAGATTTACAGCCCCTTCACTTCTCATCATATGACTTGGTATATGTTTGTGCTTCTTTTCTGAGGATGTGGCTTCTACAAGTGACATGAAATTATCAAATTCTCTATTATTTGAAACGCAAGGAAGAGTGAGAGCAAAACTCCCACTTGGGACTTCTGAAGGGCAGACTTTGATTTGTTTGAGAGGCTACTTAAAAAAATCCCTTGGGAATCAGTTTTGAAGGGTATAGGAGTCCAGGAAGGCTGGATATTACTTAGGGAGGAAATCTTGAAAGTACAGGAGCAGGCCATCCCTATGTGTCCTAAGACAAGCTGGTGGCATAGAAGACCAAGTTGGCTGAATAGGGACATATTGCTAAAGATCAGGAAAAAAAAAAGAGAGTTTATGATCTCTGGAAAGGAGGGCAGGCCACTCACAGTGAATGTAAGTATATCATTAGGTTATGTAGGGAGCTTATTAGAAGGTCCAAGGCTCAGTTAGAAATTAATCTGGCTTTGAAAGTAAAAGATTATAAGAATAAAAGAAAGAACAAAGAGAGCCTCTATCCCCTGCTAGATCTGGAAGGTAATGTAATAATGAAAGATGAGGATAAAACTGAAGTACTTAATGCCTTCTTTGCCTCAGTCTTTAACAATAGTAACACCTGTACAGAGGGAAGCCAGCCCCTCAAGCCTAGAGAATGGGATCAGGAGCAAAATGTCCTCTCCACAATTCAGAAGGAGATGGTCAGGGACCTATTCCTCCAGATCAACATCCATAAATATATGGGGCCAGATGGGATTCATCCTAGAATCCTGAGAGAGCTGGCAGGGGTGCTCACCAGGCCACTTTCCTTCATTTATCAGCAGTCCTGGCTGATTGGAGAGGTCCCAGCTGCTTGGAAGACAGCAAATATAACACCCATCTATAAGAAGGGAAAGGAGAATGACCCAGGAAATTACAGGCCTGTCAGTTTGACTTCAGTGCCAGGGAAGCTGATGGAGCAGATCATCCTGAATTCCATTATGCAACACATGCAGGGCAACCAGGTGATCAGATCTAGTCAGCCTGGGTTTATGAAGGGCAGGTCCTGTTTAAAAAACCTGATCTCCTTCTATGACTGAGTGACCTGCTTGCTGGATGAGGGAAAGGCTGTGGATGTCATTTATCTTGACTTTGGTAAGGCATTCGACACAGTTGCCCACAACATTTTCCTAGAGAAATTAACTGCTCTTGGCTTGGACGGACATGCACTTTGCTGGGTGAAAAATTGTTCGGATGGCCAAGTCCAGAGACTTATGGTTAACAGAGTTAAATCCAACTGGTGAGTGGTCACAGAATCACAGAAAGTCAGAGGTTGGAAGGGATCTCAAAAGATCATCTAGTCCAGCCCCCCTGCCAGAGCAGGACCACCTACAATAGAATGCACAAGTACTCATCCAGGTTGTTTTTTAATGTCTCCAAAGGAGAGTCCACAACCTCCCTGGGCAGCCTGTTCCAGTGCTCTGTCACCCTCACAGCGAAAAAGTTTTCTCTAATAGTTTTATGGAACCTCTTATGCTCCAGCTTGCACCCATTACTCCTTGTCCTGTCATTGGATGCTGCTGAAAAGAGCCTGGCACTGTCCTCCTGACACTCCCCCTTGACATATTTATTAACATTTATGAGGTCACCCCTCAACCTCCTCTTCTCCAAACTAAAGAGACCCAGCTCCTTCAGCCTTTCCTCATAAGGGAGATGTTCCACTCCCTTCATCATCTTTGTGGCTCTGCACTGGACTCTCTCAAGCAGTTCCCTGTCTCTTCTGAGCTGAGGGGCCCAGAACTGGACACAATATTCCAGATGTGGCTTCACCAGGGCAGAGTAGAGGGGCAGGAGGAGTTCTCTCCACCTACTAGCTACTCCCCTTCTAATACACCCCAGGATATCATTGGCCTTCTTGGCCACGAGGGCACATTGCTGGCTCATGGTCATCCTGCTGTCCACCAGAACCCCCAGGTCCCTTTCTCCTACCCTGCTCTCCAGCAAGTCGGTCCCCAACCTATACTGGCACATGGGGTTATTCTTTCTCAAGTGCAAGCCTCTACCCTTTCCCTTGTTGAACTTCATAAGATTTCTCCTCGTCCAGCCCTCTAGCCTCTCTAGATCTCTCTGAACGGCTGCACAGCCTTCTGGAGTGTCAATCACTCCTCCCAGTTTCATCTCATCAGCACACTTGGTCACAGTGCTCTCTAATCCCACATCCAGGTCATTGATGAATATACTGAACAGCAACGACCCCAGCACAGACACCTGAGGGACCCCACTAGAC
>NW_009696030.1:7502-7841 GCF_000703405.1 Apaloderma vittatum
ATGGAGGTGATTATGACCAGTCTGTAGTTACCTGGGTCGTCCTTCCTGCCCTTAGTGCCCTTAGTCTTGAAGACTGGAGTGAAATTCACCTTCCTCCAGTCTTCAGGCACCTCACCTCTTCCCCATGACTTACAAAAGATGATGGAGAGTGGCCTAGTAACGACTCTCGTCAGCTACCTCAGCACCTGCAGGTGCATCCCATCAGGGTCCATGGATTTATGGATATTCAAGTGTTCAAACCCAGTCCTCCTCAACCAGAGCAGACTTCTCCTTTATCTTGACTTCCTCTGAGGCCTCAGGGGACTGAGGCACCTGAGGACAGTCTCCAACAGTGTAGAC